>NW_027199717.1:0-28831 GCF_038502225.1 Cherax quadricarinatus | reverse complement strand
GGCTAGGTGGCCAAAGACTGCAAACCTCACTCAAGGAGAAAGATCTTGGGGTGAGTATAACACCGAGCATGTCTCCGGAAGCACACATCAATCAGATAACTGCTGCAGCATATGGGCGCCTGGCAAACCTGAGAACAGCATTCCGATACCTTAGTAAGGAATCATTCAAGACACTGTACACCGTGTATGTCAGGCCCATACTGGAGTATGCAGCACCTGTTTGGAACCCGCACTTGATAAAGCACGTCAAGAAACTAGAGAAAGTACAAAGGTTTGCAACAAGGTTAGTTCCAGAGCTAAGGGGAATGTCCTATGAAGAAAGATTAAGGGAAATCGGCCTGACGACACTGGAGGACAGGAGGGTCAGGGGAGACATGATAACGACATATAAAATACTGCGTGGAATAGACAAGGTGGACAAAGACAGGATGTTCCAGGGAGGGGACACAGAAACAAGAGGCCACAATTGGAAGTTGAAGACACAAATGAGTCAGAGAGATAGTAGGAAGTATTTCTTCAGTCATAGAGTTGTAAGGCAGTGGAATAGCCTAGAAAATGACGTAGTGGAGGCAGGAACCATACACAGTTTTAAGACGAGGTTTGATAAAGCTCATGGAGCGGGGAGAGAGAGGGCCCAGTAGCAACCGGTGAAGAGGCGGGGCCAGGAGCTAAGACTCGACCCCTGCAACTACAAATAGGTGAGTACAAATAGGTGAGTACACACACACACACACACACACACACACACACACACACACACACACACACACACACACACACACACACACACACACACACACACACACACACACAAAGTAATTTTCAAGGAAGAATCAGTTCGAACCAGGATTCTGTAAGAGAAAGCAAGACTGAGGGACAAACAGGGGTACCAGAGAGTATACCTCGACTGTGACAGAACACAAGAAGAAAGGACTACACTGAAAGAGAGGGTACAGAGACGCAAGGAGGAACGAGAGGCAATGAAGAAAATGAGCAGGACCCAGACACAGGAGGAAGGGCAAACACACCCCACAGAATCTCCCACCAAAAGACTCCAACCGTGACATTCCCAACGCAACTAAGCAACCTATACTACAACCCACTCACTGTTCCCTCTGCCACCAACCCCCATATCACAAACCTCACCCCAACAGCTGTCCCTTATGGGCATTCTGACCCCACCCCCATCATCACAAACCCCACCTACACCACAGCTCCATATAGGCCCCCACCAAGGCTCTCGCTCCCCCAACCCCAATATTCTTGCATGACCACAATGATAGAAAAGAAACTGAAAGTTTGGTACACAAACGCAGATGGAATAACGAATAAACATGAGGAGTGGAACGATAGAATCAGTGAAAAATCCCCAGACATCATAGCAGTCACAGAAACAAAACTCGCTGAGACAATAACAGACACAATCTTCCCAACGGGATATCAGATCCTGAGGAAAGATAGAAGGAGTAGAGGGGGAGGAGGGGTTGCACTGCTCATAAAACACCGATGGGGATTTGAGGAAATGGAAGGCATGGACATGATTGGAGAAAGAGACTACATTGTAGGTACAATTCAGTCCGGAGAACATAAAGTAGTCATTGGAGTGATGTATAACCCACCACAGAGCTGCAGGAGGCCAAGAGAGGAGTACGAAGAAAACAACAGGGTGATGGTAGACACACTGGCTGAGGTGGCAAGAAGAGCTCGCTCGAGCAGAGCAAAGTTACTGGTAATGGGCGATTTCAACCACAGGGAGATCGACTGGGAAAACCTGGAGCCACATGGGGGTCCCGAAACATGGAGAGCCAAGATGATGGATGTGGTACTTGAAAACCTCATGCATCAACATGTCAGGGACACAACCAGAGAGAGAGGGGAGGATGAGCCAGCAAGACTGGATCTTGTGTTCACCCTGAGCAGTTCAGACATTGAGGACATCACTTACGAGAGGCCCCTTGGAGCTAGCGATCACGTGGTTCTGAGTTTTGATTATATAGTAGAGTTACAAGTGGAGAAGGTAACAGGAACTGAAGGGGACAGGCCAAACTATAAAAGGGGGGACTACACAGGTATGAGAAACTTCCTGCAGGAGGTTCAGTGGGACAGAGAAATGGTAGGAAAATCAGTAAACGAGATGATGGAATATGTGGCAACAAAGTGCAAGGAGGCAGAGGAAAGTTTTGTTCCCAAGGGAAACAGAAATAATAGGAAGACCAAAACGAGTCCTTGGTTTACCCGAAGGTGTAGGGAGGCAAAAACTAAGTGCAACAGAGAATGGAAAAGGTACAGGAGGCATAGGACCCAGGAAAACAAGGAGATTAGTAGAAGAGCCAGATAAGGAGGGAGGCCCAGCGACAGTATGAAAACGACATAGCATCGAAAGTCAAATCTGACCCGAAACTGCTGTATAGCCACATTAGGAGGAAGACAACAGTCAAGGACCAGGTGATAAGGCTGAGGAAAGAAGGTGGAGAACTCACAGGAAACAATCAAGAGGTATGTGAGGAGCTCAACACGAGATTCAAGGAAGTATTTACAGTAGAGACAGGAATGACTCTGGGGGGACAGACCAGATGGGGACACCAGCAAGGAATACACCAACAAGTGTTGGACGACATACATACAGATGAGGAGGAGGTGAAGAAACTGCTAAGGGACATCGATACCTCAAAGGCAATGGGACCGGACAATATCTCCCCGTGGGTCCTTAGAGAGGGAACAGATATGTTGTGCGTGCCACTTACCACAATCTTCAACACGTCCCTGGAAACTGGGCAACTACCTAAGGTATGGAAGACGGCAAATGTAGTTCCCATTTTTAAAAAAGGAGACAGAAAAGAGGCACTAAACTATAGACCTGTGTCATTGACGTGTATAGTATGCAAAATTATGGAGAAGATTATCAGGAGGAGAGTGGTGGAGCACCTGGAACGGAACAAGAGTATAAATGCCAACCAGCACGGATTCATGGAAGACAAATCCTGTGTCACAAACCTTCTGGAGTTTTATGATAAAATAACAGAAGTAAGACACGAGAGAGAGGGGTGGGTTGATTGCATCTTCTTGGACTGCAAGAAGGCCTTTGACACAATTCCTCACAAGAGATTAGTGCAGAAGCTAGAGCATCAGGGGTATATAACAGGAAGGGCACTGCAATGGATCAGAGAATACCTGACGGGGAGGCAACAACGAGTCATGGTACATAATGATGTATCACAGTGGGCACTTGTGACGAGCGGGGTCCCACAGGGGTCGGTCCTAGGACCAGTGCTATTTTTGGTATATGTGAACGACATGATGGAAGGGTTAGACTCAGAAGTGTCCCTGTTTGCAGATGATGTGAAGTTAATGAGGAGAATTAAATCTGATGAGGACCAGGCAGGACTTCAAAGAGACCTGGACAGACTGGACACCTGGTCCAGCAAATGGCTTCTCGAATTTAATCCTGCCAAATGCAAAGTCATGAAGATAGGGGAAGGGCACAGAAGACCACAGACAGAGTATAGGCTAGGTGGCCAAAGACTGCAAACCTCACTCAAGGAGAAAGATCTTGGGGTGAGTATAACACCGAGCATGTCTCCGGAAGCACACATCAATCAGATAACTGCTGCAGCATATGGGCGCCTGGCAAACCTGAGAACAGCATTCTAATACCTTAGTAAGGAATCGTTCAAGACACTGTACACCGTGTATGTCAGGCCCATACTGGAGTATGCAGCACCTGTTTGGAACCCGCACTTGATAAAGCACGTCAAGAAACTAGAGAAAGTACAAAGGTTTGCGACAAGGTTAGTTCCAGAGCTAAGGGGAATGTCCTATGAAGAAAGATTAAGGGAAATCGGCCTGACGACACTAGAGGACAGGAGGGTCAGGGGAGACATGATAACGACATATAAAATACTGCGTGGAATAGACAAGGTGGACAAAGACAGGATGTTCCAGGGAGGGGACACAGAAACAAGAGGCCAAAATTGGAAGTTGAAGACACAAATGAGTCAGAGAGATATTAGGAAGTATTTCTTCAGTCATAGAGTTGTAAGGCAGTGGAATAGCCTAGAAAATGACGTAGTGGAGGCAGGAACCATACACAGTTTTAAGACGAGGTTTGATAAAGCTCATGGAGCGGAGAGAGAGAGGGCCCAGTAGCAACCGGTGAAGAGGTGGGGCCAGGAGCTAAGACTCGACCCCTGCAACCACAAATAGGTGAGTACAAATAGGTGAGTACACACACACACACACACACACACACACACACACGCACACACACACACACACACACACATGCACATATGTGGTAATGCTTTATTTACAGCTAGCAAAGTCAGGGTATTTCTCCGGAATGGTCTGTAATATACCACTGTTGAAGATTGAGTCCCTCCAGGCCGAGGGACTGATTACCTCATACTCCTCCTCTCCTTACGCCTTCCTCTTTGTATTGGACTGATGAAGCCACTGTGTGGCGAAACGTTTCCTGAATAAAGATTCCCATATGCTGCATAAGTGTCTCAATCTTCAACTTGTCGGTTTTTCAAACTATTCATCACAATATACCACTGTGGATAAAATACTTTGCCATTTCTTGAACATTTCTGAATGAGTTGTCTCTAAATTCATTAATTTGATCGCACTCCAGTACATAATGACGCAAGGTGTGACAGTAGTTCATCTGGCAAAGTTTACATTTAGTTTGGTCTACATCTGATGGTGGTGATTTAACCTGCCAAAGATACTTGTAACCCAGCCGGAGCCGGGCGGTAGTGACATCCAAGAGTCTGCTTATTTTGTTGGATGCACCATAGACATGTGGCTCCTCCTGCATGATAGAATGATGATAGATGGACTCACTGGTGTCAATCTCCCTGAGTCTTAAGTCAATAAAATTCAGTTGTAGTTATTTTATTATTGTTCTCAAACTGCTAACTGACAAGCCAAGATTGCAATCTGGTACAGCAGGGGCAGCAAATATTTCAGGGAGCACGAACAGCAGCACGCCTGTTAATGTGTTGCCCAGATTGCCCCAGTTGAATTTACCAACGTTCGACGGAACCTAACAGAGTACATTGCTTTCTGGGATCAGTTTAAAGCCCAGATAGATGACAGACACGATTTGTCAGATGCCGTCAAATTACAGTATTTACGTTCACAGCTCAAGGGTAAAGCCTGGGACTTGGTCCGGCATTACCAAACCACTGACATTAATTACCAACATGCCAAAGACCAATTAAAGGACATGTTCGGCAACACTGAGGAAATAAAAGTAGCTATACTTTATCGGTTGTTGGACCTGGAGGCTTGTCACCATGACCGCCAGAGCCTAGAGAAGTTCCGAATCGAAGTTATGAGTTTGACAAATAGTCTTAAAGATTTAAATGATTGGGATAAGTCAGAATGGTTCATCAGTCAGGTGATTCAGAGGAAACTGGTTGGCACTACAGTGCATGAATTACACTTAAAATATCGGACGAACAGGTTCACGATACAACAAATTGTTGAGGGGTTGGGAGATCTCGTTTCTCATATGAGTATAGGCGTGAGAGAAGAGTCGCCACCATCACCACATAAAAACCCAGACAGTCACTCAAAGATCTGGAGAGATCAGTCTAAAGCTCATACGACTAACATTGGAGTGTATTATGGTAAAGAAGTGTCTAAGGTAAGAACCTCTAAGCAGAATCTCAGAGGCACTCATGCCAGAATATGCGTGTGAAGGCGAACACGCTAGCACGAGTTGCTCGGAATATACAACACTGAGCAGTAGGCAACTGAGACTAAAGGAGTTGAGACTCTGCTTCAAATGTTGTGGGGAACACTTTCCTAGAGACTGTGACACCCAGCTCAGTGAGTGTCGAGTCTGTTGCAAAGGTAAGCACCATACTGCACTATGTCCCAATAATTTAAGGGAACCCCAGGCTAGTAGGGATATCTCTCAGGTAGAGATAGAAAGTGAGTCTGAGCCTGAAATGGTAGCCAGCGTGATTAGTGGGAGTGAAGTCTCTAATCCGAGTGAGAATCACGGAGGTGCTGCCCTACCTACAGTCATGGGAAAGGTTGTGAATGGGCACAGGTCCGAAACAACCCGATTATTCTTTGACTCGGGAGCACAAGTATCCTTGATAACAAAGAAGTTGGTGGCTAAATTAAAGTTGAAGGCCACCAGGAAAGTTAGTATGACATTGGGAGGGGCTATAAGTCAGGTCCCACCCATATCTTATGACGTGGTAGATGTCACAGCTAAATTAGGTGGACATCTACCTTGGTGGTAGAGACGTTACCCACGGCAATTGCAGAGAGAGGTCTTCCTGCAGCAGACAAGCGATTGAAAGACCTTGGTGTGAAGCTGGCAGACCAGAGAATTATCACTGACACAGTCAGAAATGTAAGTATCCTGGTGGGAGCCAATCAAATAGATGACTTCCTGTCTACACGACGGACGTTTAGAGAAGGAATTGGTTTATACAGATCTCCAGTAGGATACATCATAGGCGGCAGGATTCCACCTGAATTCCCTGCTATGCCAGAGGGAGAATGTTTCCCCATGATAGCTGGGGGAGTAGTGATAATGAGTACCAGTATACACGATGAACCGCCAGGGAAGCTGAACCAGGTAGGGAGCGACGAACACTCTGCCACCTTGGGAAAACACTTTTATGGGGTACGTAAAGAGGGAGACAGGTTGCCATTAAATCCAGGGAACCTCGTATCAGTGGGAGGAAAGGCTACCAGGGCATGTGGGCCACTGGGTGGGAAAGTACGGAGCTGCTCAGTCAAGGCTAGACATACGAAAGATGTTAAAGTTAAAGGAAAGGGTGCTAAGACCACCAGAACCAACAAGTTTACACCCCCAGAGAGGTCCACGCAGGGGAAACTGGATGGTTGAAGTTAGACCGGAGTCTGCTCGATGAGAGTGGCTGGACAGCACTCGTGTCCAGGGTCCGCCATGGGGGATCGCGGAAGGTGAACTTGATTTAGACTTAGCGCCTACCTTCGCCAGTGGGGGGATGTGGAAACTTATTTGGTCCTAAAAGTTCCACAGGACAGATACAGCGTACAAGATCCCAACATGGCCGTGTATGGAATGGCTGGATAGGGTGACCCTTAAACCCAACCAAAACACACACACCTGGGTTGGAGATGGTGGTTGGAAGGTACTTCTTAATTGATAGATTTACCCTTCAGGGAAGAAGTAGGTAGTTTATACTGTTAGTACACTAACATTAGGATTATTGAGGCAACTGTAGATAATAAAAATGTAGACCTAAGACCTTAACATAAGTAGTAAATAGGCCGATAATGTAGGCAAGCACTAGGTTATGTTAGCCAGGGAGAACTGGCAGCCCTAGTTTGAATACTGGGGCACGGGTCTGGGACCACGGTGCCCTTTCTTCTAAGACTAGACACCATCGTAGCAACAAGTGCCGTGATCAGCAGGCGGTGCCCCCACGTGTCTTCACATACTAGACCTGGGGAAATCTGGTGGAGGCACCTCGACGTACCATAGATGTCCTCCTCCATCAGGCCCATACAGTAAAACAAGACCTCCCATTTTGCTTAGAATCCTGGCCAGTGTCTGGGAAAAATTGCAAATGAGTCGTGCTGTGGCCTTTGTGTAGCCGGCAGTTCATGACCAGTATGTACCGGCGTCTCTTGTCACCCTAGAAGCTAGTGTCCATTTCTGCATAGTTACTCTAGGGGATTCACACCCCCTTGGAAACAGGAATTTCTGAGGTGCAGGCAGATCACTAATAACCATTGAGTATTGCAGGAATTAAGGCTCCCAGTTGCACGTGGTTCTGAGGGAAAGTCCATGGGGCTAAAGCTTAGGGAAGTTGAAGATCAGAATAGATTCACCAACACCAAGTAAGTTAGTCCTTTATACGTGCATGCAGGCGAGTTTTCTTGCAACATCAGTCATTTATGAAAATCTGTCCTATAAGCCACTTGTGAGGCTGAGGTACCAGTCTCAGAGCTCAGTGTCAACAGCTTGCCAGGGTAGACAACTCAAATGGAGGCAGTCCAGACAAATTTTCTTATATGATATAATCCTTAGTGTTAAGTAGTCTGTAACACAATAATGTTAAATAGGCCCATAATGCCTAGGCATAGTAGAGGCTCTTTTTGCATTGCAACCCACTATTGTAAATACAAAATCTCAATGTACTGTTTGCAAAAACATGAAATAAATAAATAAATAAATAAATAAATAAATAAATAAATAAATAAATAAATAAATAAGTAAATAAATACATAAATAAATAAATAAGAGTATTTCATATTGTATCGAGGGGATTTTGGCATGTACACCCAACTATTACATTCTCTGTACAACCATGTAATTTGTCAAAATAAAACATCGGGAAGCCGGAGTGGAACATCGGGAAGCCGTAGTGAAACATCGGAAAGCTGGAGTGGAACATCGTGAAGCCGGAGTGGAACATCGTGAAGCCGGAGTGGAACATCGTGAAGCCGGAGTGGAACATCGTGAAGCCGGAGTGGAACATCGTGAAGCCGGAGTGGAAGATCGTGAAGCCGGAGTGGAAGATCGTGAAGCCGGAGTGGAAGATCGTGAAGCCGGAGTGGAAGATCGTGAAGCCGGAGTCGATACTGAGTAAGTTGTCAGTGACTCTTATAAACCCAACAAAGAGGAAGAATAACTTGTGTTGTTGGTGGATGAGTGAGATAAAGTGAACAATAAACAGTGTTTGTGGTGTCTAACACAGGTGAGTAACAACTGTGGTGTCTAACACAGGTGAGTAACAACTGTGGTGTCTAACACAGGTGAGTAACAACTGTGGTGTCTAACACAGGTGAGTAACAACTGTGGTGTCTAACACAGGTGAGTAACAGGTGAGTAACAACTGTGGTGTCTAACACAGGTGAGTAACAACTGTGGTGTCTAACACAGGTGAGTAACAACTGTGGTGTCTAACACAGGTGAGTAACAACTGTGGTGTCTAACACAGGTGAGTAACAACTGTGGTGTCTAACACAGGTGAGTAACAACTGTGGTGTCTAACACAGGTGAGTAACAACTGTGGTGTCTAACACAGGTGAGTAACAACTGTGGTGTCTAACACAGGTGAGTAACAACTGTGGTGTCTAACACAGGTGAGTAACAACTGTGGTGTCTAACACAGGTGAGTAACAACTGTGGTGTCTAACACAGGTGAGTAACAACTGTGGTGTCTAACACAGGTGAGTAACAACTACCTTCATTACAATACAACATTCATGTGCTAGATGATACATAGAGAGAGTTTGACCCATGAAATATAGTGTATTAAGGCACCAGACATGATCATATCTGTGTCTTGTTGACTGTGTCAGGTGTTAGGTGCTCAGGTGTTGACTGTGTCAGGTGCTCAGGTGTTGACTGTGTCAGGTGTTAGGTGCTCAGGTGTTGACTGTGTCAGGTGCTCAGGTGTTGACTGTCAGGTGTTGACTCAGGTGCTCAGGTGTTGACTGTGTCAGGTGCTCAGGTGTTGACTGTGTCAGGTGTTAGGTGCTCAGGTGTTGACTGTGTCAGGTGCTCAGGTGTTGACTGTGTCAGGTGCTCAGGTGTTGACTGTGTCAGGTGCTCAGGTGTTGACTGTCAGGTGCTCAGATGTTGACTGTCAGGTGCTCAGGTGTTGACTGTGTCAGGTGCTCAGGTGTTGATTGTGTCAGGTGCTCAGGTGTTGACTGTGTCAGGTGCTCAGGTGTTGACTGTGTCAGGTGCTCAGGTGTTGACTGTCAGGTGCTCAGATGTTGACTGTCAGGTGCTCAGGTGTTGACTGTGTCAGGTGCTCAGGTGTTGACTGTGTCAGGTGCTCAGGTGTTGACTGTGTCAGGTGCTCAGGTGTTGATTGTGTCAGGTGCTCAGGTGTTGACTGTGTCAGGTGCTCAGGTGTTGACTGTGTCAGGTGCTCAGGTGTTGACTGTCAGGTGCTCAGATGTTGACTGTCAGGTGCTCAGGTGTTGACTGTGTCAGGTGCTCAGGTGTTGACTGTGTCAGGTGCTCAGGTGTTGACTGTGTCAGGTGTTGACTGTGTCAGGTGTTAGGTGCTCAGGTGTTGACTGTGTCAGGTGCTCAGGTGTTGACTGTGTCAGGTGCTCAGGTGTTGACTGTGTCAGGTGCTCAGGTGTTGACTGTGTCAGGTGCTCAGGTGTTGACTGTGTCAGGTGCTCAGGTGTTGACTGTGTCAGGTGCTCAGGTGTTGACTGTGTCAGGTGCTCAGGTGTTGACTGTGTTAGGTGCTCAGGTGTTGACTGTGTCAGGTGCTCAGGTGTTGACTGTGTCAGGTGATCAGGTGTTGACTGTGTCAGGTGCTCAGGTGTTGACTGTGTCAGGTGATCAGGTGTTGACTGTGTCAGGTGTTAGGTGCTCAGGTGATGACTGTGTCAGGTGCTCAGGTGTTGACTGTGTCAGGTGCTCAGGTGTTGACTGTGTCAGGCGCTCAGGTGTTGACTGTCAGGTGCTCAGGTGTTGACTGTGTCAGGTGTTGACTGTGTCAGTTGTTGACTGTGTCAGGTGTTAGGTGCTCAGGTGTTGACTGTGTCAGGTGTTAGGTGCTCAGGTGTTGACTGTGTTAGGTGCTCAGGTGTTGACTGTGTTAGGTGCTCAGGTGTTGACTGTGTCAGGTGTTAGGTGCTCTGGTGTTGACTGTGTCATGTGCTCAGGTGTTGACTGTGTCAGGTGTTAGGTGCTCAGGTGTTGACTGTGTCAGGTGCTCAGGTGTTGACTGTGTCAGGTGCTCAGGTGTTGACTGTGTCAGGTGCTCAGGTGTTGACTGTGTCAGGTGTTAGGTGCTCAGGTGTTGACTGTGTCAGGTGCTCAGGTGTTGACTGTGTCAGGTGCTCAGATGTTGACTGTCAGGTGCTCAGGTGTTGACTGTGTCAGGTGTTAGGTTCTCAGGTGTTGACTGTGTCAGGTGCTCAGGTGTTGACTGTGTCAGGTGCTCAGGTGTTGACTGTGTTAGGTGCTCAGGTGTTGACTGTGTCAGGTGCTCAGGTGTTGACTGTGTCAGGTGCTCAGGTGTTGACTGTCAGGTGCTCAGGTGTTGACTGTGTCAGGTGCTCAGGTGTTGACTGTGTCAGGTGTTGACTGTGTCAGGTGTTGACTGTGTCAGGTGTTGACTGTGTCAGGTGCTCAGGTGTTGACTGTCAGGTGCTCAGGTGTTGACTGTGTCAGGTGTTAGGTGCTCAGGTGATGACTGTGTCAGGTGCTCAGGTGTTGACTGTGTCAGGTGCTCAGGTGTTGACTGTGTCAGGTGCTCAGGTGTTGACTGTCAGGTGCTCAGGTGTTGACTGTGTCAGGTGTTGACTGTGTCAGTTGTTGACTGTGTCAGGTGTTAGGTGCTCAGGTGTTGACTGTGTCAGGTGCTCAGGTGTTGACTGTGTTAGGTGCTCAGGTGTTGACTGTGTCAGGTGCTCAGGTGTTGACTGTGTCAGGTGCTCAGGTGTTGACTGTCAGGTGCTCAGGTGTTGACTGTGTCAGATGCTCAGGTGTTGACTGTGTCAGGTGTTGACTGTGTCAGGCATTTACTGTCAGGTGCTCAGGTGTTGACTGTCAGGTGCTCAGGTGTTGACTGTGTCAGGTGCTCAGGTGTTGACTGTGTTAGATGCTCAGATGTT
The DNA here is from genome assembly GCF_038502225.1 of Cherax quadricarinatus. Classification (NCBI taxonomy): domain Eukaryota; kingdom Metazoa; phylum Arthropoda; class Malacostraca; order Decapoda; family Parastacidae; genus Cherax; species Cherax quadricarinatus. The sequence continues at coordinate 17,221 of NW_027199717.1, read as the reverse complement.
GACTGTCAGGTGCTCAGGTGTTGACTGTGTCAGGTGCTTAGGTGTTGACTGTGTCAGGTGCACAGGTGTTGACTGTCAGCTGTTAGGTGCTCAGGTGTTGAGTGTGTCAGGTGTTAGGTGCTCAGGTGTTGACTGTGTTAGGTGCTCAGGTGTTGACTGTGTCAGGTGCTCAGGTGTTGACTGTGTCAGGTGCTCAGGTGTTGACTGTGTCAGGTGCTCAGGTGTTGACTGTGTCAAGTGCTCAGGTGTTGACTGTGTCAGGTGCTCAGGTGTTGACTGTGTCAGGTGCTCAGGTGTTGACTGTGTCAGGTGTTGACTGTGTCAGGTGTTGACTGTGTCAGGTGCTCAGGTGTTGACTGTGTCAGGTGCTCAGGTGTTGACTGTCAGGTGCTCAGGTGTTGACTGTGTCAGGTGCTCAGGTGTTGACTGTGTTAGATGCTCAAATGTTGACTGTCAGGTGCTCAGGTGTTGGCTGTGTCAGGTGCTCAGGTGTTAACTGTGTCAGGTGCACAGGTGTTGACTGTCAGCTGTTAGGTGCTCAGGTGTTGAGTGTGTCAGGTGTTAGGTGCTCAGGTGTTGACTGTCAGGTGTTAGGTGCTCAGGTGTTAAGTGCTCCAGCAGCAACAGGTGTTAAATGGAGAGGCAGCAGCAAGCATTAGGTGGTGAGGCAGCAGCAGGTGTTAGATGGTGAGGCAGCAGCAGGTGTTAGGTGGTGAGGCAGCAGCAGGTGTTAGGTGGTGAGGCAGCAGCAGGTGTTGGGTTGTGAGGCAGCAGCAGCATATGTTAGGTGGTGAGGCAGCAGTATCAGGTGTTAGGTGGTGAGGCAGCAGCAGCAGGTGATAGGTGGTGAGGCAGCAGCAGCAGGTGTTAGGTGGTGAGGCAGCATCAACAGTTGTTAGGTGGTGAGGCAGCAGCAGCAGGTGACAGGTGATGAGGCAGCAGCAGCAGGTGTTAGGTGGTGAGGCAGCAGCAACAGTTGTTAGGTGGTGAGGCAGCAGCAGCAGGTGTTAGGTGGTGAGGCAGCAGCAGCAAGTGTTAGGTGGTGAGGCAGCAGCAGGTGTTGGGTTGTGAGGCAGCAGCAGCATGTGTTAGGTGGTGAGGCAGCAGTAGCAGGTGTTAGGTGGTGAGGCAGCAGCAGCAGGTGTTAGATGGTGAAGCAGCAGCAGCATGTGTTAGGTGGTTAGGTAGCAGCAGCAGGTGTTAGGTGGTGAGGCAGCAGCAGCAGGTGTTAGGTGGTGAGGCAGCAGCAGGTGTTAGGTGGTGAGGCAGCAGCAGCAGGTGTTAGGTGGTGAGGCAACAGCAGCAGGTGTTAGGTGGTGAGGCAGCAGCAGGTGTTAGGTGGTGAGGCAGCAGCAGCAGGTGTTAGGTGGTGAGGCAGCAGCAGCAGGTGTTAGGTGGTGAGGCAGCAGCAGCAGGTGTTAGGTGGTGAGGCAGCAGCAGGTGTTAGGTGGTGAGGGAGCAGCAGGTGTTTGGTGGTGAGGCAGCAGCAGCAGGTGTTTGGTGGTGAGGCAGCAGCAGCAGGTGTTAGGTGGTGAGGCAACAGCAGCAGGTGTTAGGTGGTGAGGCAGCAGCAGCAGGTGTTAGGTGGTGAGGCAGCAGCAGCAGGTGTTAGGTGGTGAGGCAGCAGCAGCAGGTGTTAGGTGGTGAGGCAGCAGCAGCAGGTGTTAGGTGGTGAGGCAGCAGCAGCAGGTGTTAGGTGGTGAGGCAGCAGCAGCAGGTGTTAGGTGGTGAGGCAACAGCAGCAGGTGTTAGGTGGTGAGGCAGCAGCAGCAGGTGTTAGGTGGTGAGGCAGCAGCAGCAGGTGTTAGGTGGTGAGGCAGCAGCAGCAGGTGTTAGGTGGTGAGGCAGCAGCTGCAGGTGTTAGGCAGTGAGGCAGCAGCAGCAGGTGTTAGGTGGTGAGGCAACAGCAGCAGGTGTTAGGTGGTGAGGCAGCAGCAGCAGGTGTTAGGTGGTGAGGCAGCAGCAGCAGGTGTTAGGTGGTGAGGCAGCAGCAGCAGGTGTTAGGTGGTGAGGCAGCAGCTGCAGGTGTTAGGCAGTGAGGCAGCAGCAGCAGGTGTTAGGTGGTGAGGCAGCAGCAGCAGGTGTTAGGTGGTGAGGCAGCAGCAGCAGGTGTTAGGTGGTGAGGCAGCAGCAGCAGGTGTTAGGTGGTGAGGCAGCAGCAGCAGGTGTTAGGTGGTGAGGCAGCAGCAGCAGGTGTTAGGTGGTGAGGCAGCAGCAGCAGGTGTTAGGTGGTGAGGCAGCAGCAGCAGGTGTTAGGTGGTGAGGCAGCAGCAGCAGGTGTTAGGTGGTGAGGCAGCAGCAGGTTTAAGTTAGTAAGTTTTAAGGTTTATGTTACATAATAAACAATATTGTTGGAAGAACATTCATATACAAGGTTCATTATTTAACCAAGAATAACCTAATAAGTTAATAAGTTTATTTAGTTACAAGTACACATAAATACACTTAAACAAATTATCATACATAGTAACATGTACATTAACCACCAGAGTAACACAAAAATTATCATACATAGTAACATGTACATTAACCACCAGAGTAACACAAAAATTATCATACATAGTAACATATACATTAACCACCAGAGTAACACAAAAATTATCATACATAGTAACATGTACATTAACCACCAGAGTAACACAAAAATTATCATACATAGTAACATGTACATTAACCACCAGAGTAACACAAAAATTATCATACATAGTAACATATACATTAACCACCAGAGTAACACAAAAATTATCATACATAGAGTAACATGTACATTAACCACCAGAGTAACACAAAAATTATCATACATAGTAACATGTACATTAACCACCAGAGTAACACAAAAATTATCATACATAGTAACATGTACATTAACCACCAGAGTAACACAAAAATTATCATACATAGTAACATGTACATTAACCACCAGAGTAACGCAAAAATTATCATACATAGTAACATGTACATTAACCACCAGAGTAACGCAAAAATTATCATACATAGTAACATGTACATTAACCACCAGAGTAACACAAAAATTATCATACATAGTAACATGTACATTAACCACCAGAGTAACACAAAAATTATCATACATAGTAACATGTACATTAACCACCAGAGTAACACAAAAATTATCATACATAGTAACATGTACATTAACCACCAGAGTAACACAAAAAACTAAAAGTGATATAATTGTGCTCCTTGTAATATCTTATTATTTAAACCTTAAAACAACTAAGTAACTCAACTGTCTGAAAATCAATTACAATAAAGTAAGATATATTAGGAATAAGGGAGACCCGTGGCCTGCCAAGGGTGGAAACATTGTGTGTGTTTTCTTACACCAGGTGTCCTGTTCACCTAGCAAGCAAGTAGGTACCTGGGTGTTAGTGGACTGGTGTGGGCGGCATCCTGGGGGGACAAGAATGATATCAACAATGGAAATAAGACAGACAGTCCCTTGCTGACACACTGATTTTCTTGAGTTATTTACATTAACATTAAAGAGATGATCAACTTACAGTAATGGGTATTTATATACAGTGGAACCTTGATTTACAAGTGTTCCAACATACGAGTTTTTTGAGATACGAGCCGTCGATTGGTTGATTTTTTGCTCTGAGTTAAGAGCCAACATTTGAGTTATGAGCCAGCTAGCCCCCGCTTCCCCCTCAACCCAAAGCCTGGACACCTCTCTTGTTTATCTATGATTTCATGCTTTAATTCCATGTAAATCATCCTCTTTTTCTTCTCAGCACTGTCCTTTACACTTACTTTCTTAGGACCCATGGTTGGTAAAGTGAAATTTGCTCAAATGACTGTAAAAATGTAAGCAAAGCAGGAGAGAACTGCTGCCACAGGTAGGTAAACACTGCACTGAGTTGGCTTAATTCAGAAGCTCTTGTTGTTATAATAATGTATTATTATTATTAATTTAAGGAACTGAAGCTCTATCGTGGTTGTAATATTTATTTTTTTATTTTTTATTATCACACTGGCCGATTCCCACCAAGGCAGGGTGGCCCGAAAAAGAAAAACTTTCACCATCATTCACTCCATCACTGTCTTGCCAGAAAGGTGCTTTACACTACAGTTTTTAAACTGCAACATTAACACCCCTCCTTCAGAGTGCAGGCACTGTACTTCCCATCTCCAGGACTCAAGTCCGGCCTGCCGGTTTCCCTGAACCCCTTCATAAATGTTACTTTGCTCACACTCCAACAGCACGTCAAGTATTAAAAACCATTTGTCTCCATTCACTCCTATCAAACACGCTCACGCATGCCTGCTGGAAGTCCAAGCCCCTCACCCTATTATTATTGATAATAATTTAGGGAACTGAAGCCCCTTCAACTACACCAAGGTTCCTTGACTTTGGTGAGGGGCTCTTGATCTAGGGAATTGGATATGTGCTCTAGTTCCCTAAATTAATAATAATGATATTATTATTATTATTATTATTTTTATTATGATAGTGCTCCAGTTCCCTAAATTATCAATAATAATAACAATAATAATAATTATTGCAATAAGGATAGAGCTTCAGTTCCCTAAATTAATAATAATAATAATAATAATTATTATTATTATTATTATTACTATTATTATAACAATAGAGCTTCAGTTCCCTAAATTATTATCAACAATAATACAGTGGAACCTCAAATTTCGAACATATTGCTTATCGAACTCTTCGAAAATCAACCTCTTTTTTCGAACCAACTTTGTCTCTATTATCGAACTCACCGCTGTTGTCGAGCTGCTGGGTACCGGACCTGTCCACCTTCTTCAAAGATTAAGAGTCACTGGACCCCTGTCTCACAAAATAACTGTCCACAGTCCTCTGTTTCTGGTGCCACTTTAAGATTTCCCTAAAATGGGACATGGTTTTGTCACAGAACTTGTTGCAAAGATGGCTTGTTTCAGCTAGCTTAGGGTGGTACTCCTCCACAAACATTTGGACATCATTCCACTTGGTGCAAATCTCCTTAAGTTAAGCTGGTCCTAGTGGCATTAAAAGACAGAGAAGGGAAGTAACCCCAGAGATGGCTTTGATACCTAAAGTCCTTATGGAGGGGGATTCCCCTTCCAAACACTAACCCCAACTCCCTCTCTCCTCCTCCCTATCTTCCAGATGCCATCACCAGTCTTCAATAAAAGTAAGTAAAAATATTATTTTATATGTTTTTTTAAATTTATTAATACATAATTGTACACTGTATTTGTTGTATGTAAAACTATAATTAATCTCTATAAGATGTATTTTTTTGTGAGTATTTTTGGGTTTCTGGAATGGATTAATTGTATTTCCATTATTTCTTATGGGAAATATTGCTTTGCTTTTCGAACTTTTCAAATTTAGAACTAGCTCCTGGAACGGATTAAGTTCGAAATTTGAGTTTCGACTGGAATAAATAATAATTATTATTATTACAATAACAATAGAGCTTCAGTTCACTAAATTGATAATACAGTGGACACCTGGTTTACGATATTATTTCATTCCAGAAGTATGTTCAGGTGCCAGTACTGACCGAATATGTTCCCATAAGGAATATTGTGAATTAGTTTAGTCCATTTCAGACCCCCAAACATACACATACAAATGCACTTACATAAATACACTTACATAATTGGTCACATTGGGAGCTGATCGTAAACCGGGGGTCCACTGTACTAATAATAATGTACATAATACGTACATAATAATAATTGAGAATGCTGCCGCTAGTTAGCAGAACACATGTTAACATCACTCTCGAAGCAGTACTCTCCTACTTTGCTTACAGTTTTGACAGTCATTTGGCCAAATTTCACTTTTCTAACCATGGGTCCTAAGAAAATAAGTGCAAAGGACAGTGCTGAGAAGAAAAAGACAATGATGTCCATGGAATTAATGCATGAAATCATAGATAAATGTAAGCAAGGTGCACGAGTTGTGGATTTAGCTAAACAATACCAGTGCAGTACATTTACTATATGTACGATACTAAAGCAGCAGGAATCAATAAAGGCTATAGCACCAGCCAAGGGCATTACAATAACATCTAAGCTGCAGACCTCTGTCCATGAAAAGATGGAGAAGCTGCTGCTGACATGGTTGAGAGAGAAGCAGCTCGCAGGAGATACCATATCAGTTATGTTCAGTGATTAAGCAAAACAAATTGTATCAGTTATGTTCAGTGTGTAAGTTCATATACACTTTATATAAACATTTTATTATTTCTTTACATTCTGTTGTGTATTATGATTTATTATGTGTTTATATACGATATTTTCAGTGTTTTCCTTAGAATACTCGTAATCTACTGCAGTTAGCCTCAAAAATACTCCATTTTCTCTTACAATAAGAGCATGGAAACTACTCTCAGTATATACACACAGGAAATGGCAGATGCTTCTTCTGCTGCCTCTGCCACCATATTATGGACTATTTTATTCATTCTAGAGTACAGTAGACCCTTGCCTAATGATATTAACCCATTCCTGAGAGCTCATCCAATTAATCCGTTCCAGACAGGCAAAAGTATTAAAAAAAAATTTTCATGAAATATACATTTCCCTACAAGGAAAACAATGAGACATGCGCAATAACTACATAAATAAATGTTAAAATGACACTTACCTTTATTGAAGAGTATTGATGAGTGATGAGACACTGTTTCTTGAACACTCTGGGATTTTCAGAGTGATACATGAGTAAAGGCTTCACTTTGCAATCCTCACTAGCATTACAACAAAACATGAGAGTTAGCCTGTCTTTCACAGGCTTGTGGCCTGGGAGTGCCTTTTCCTCCTGAGTAATGTAGGTCCTGTTTGGCATTGTCTTCCAGAACAGACCTGTTTAGTCACAATTGAACACTTGTTGGGGGATGAATTTTTCAGCTTCACCATGCCTTATCACACTGTGTATGCCACTGCAAATCTTAAATCTCTCAAACCAACCTTTGCTGGCCTTAAATTCACCGATATGAGCATTAGTTCCAGGCAATTTTTCCTGTTCACCTGGGTGTTAGTCAACTGTTGTGGGTCGCATCCTGGGGGACGAGATTAAGGACCCCAATGGAAATAAGTTAGACAATCCTCGATGATGCACTGACTTTCTTGGGTTATCCTGGGTGGCTAACCATCTGGGGTTAATTGTTTCTCAGTAATTGTTTCCCGTTAAGCCACACCAACAACACACTCTCCACATCTTCGAGTAGTAAAGCTGATGGTGGTGGAGCAACAGCTGGTGGTGGTGCAGCAGCAGCTGACTGTGGTGCAGCAACAGCTGACTGTGGTGCAGCAACAGCTGACTGTGGTGCAGCAGCAGCTGACTGTGGTGCAGCAACAGCTGACTGTTGTTCAGCAGCAGCTGACCATGGTTCAGCAACAGCTGACTTTGGTGCAGCAGCAGCTGACCATGGTGCAGCAGCAGCTGACTGTGGTTCAGCAGCAGCTGACCATGGTGCAGCAACAGCTGACTGTGGTGCAGCAGCAACTGACTTTGGTGCAGCAACAGCTGACCGTGGTGCAGCAACAGCTGATGGTGGTGCAGCAACAGCTGACTGTAGTTCAGCAGCAGCTGACCGTGGTGCAGCAGCAGCTGACTGTGGTGCAGCAGCAACTGACTTTGGTGCAGCAGCAGCTGACCATGGTGCAGCAGCAGCTGACTGTGGTTCAGCAGCAGCTGACCATGGTGCAGCAACAGCTGACTGTGGTGCAGCAGCAACTGACTTTGGTGCAGCAACAGCTGACCGTGGTGCAGCAACAGCTGATGGTGGTGCAGCAACAGCTGACTGTAGTTCAGCAGCAGCTGACCGTGGTGCAGCAGCAGCTGACCATGGTTCAGCAACAGCTGACTTTGGTGCAGCAGCAGCTGACCATGGTGCAGCAGCAGCTGACTGTGGTTCAGCAGAAGCTGACCATGGTGCAGCAACAGCTGACTGTGGTGCAGCAGCAACTGACTTTGGTGCAGCAACAGCTGACCATGGTGCAGCAACAGCTGATGGTGGTGCAGCAACAGCTGACTGTAGTTCAGCAGCAGCTGACCATGGTGCAGCAGCAGCTGACTGTGGTGCAGCAGCAACTGACTTTGGTGCAGCAACAGCTGACCATGATGCAGCAACAGCTGACAGTGGTGCAGCAGCAGCTTACTGTGGTGCAGCAACAGCTGACCATGGTGCAGCAACAGCTGATGGTGGTGCAGCAACAGCTGATGGTGCAGCAGCAGATGACTGTGGTGCAGCAACAGCTGATAGTGGTTCAGCAACAGCTGACAGTGGTGCAGGAGCAGCTGACTGTGGTGCAGGAGCAGCTGACTGTGGTGCAGCAACAGCTGATGGTGGTTCAGCAGCAGCTGACTGTGGTGCAACAACAGCTGACCTTGGTGCAGCAACAGCTGACCGTGGTACGATAGTACGTATTTCTCACCCTTTTTACCACAGGGTTGGCACTAGAAGCTTTCTTTGGGCCCATGGTGGCTTATTTACTAGTTACAACACTAAAAACAATGGAATAAGACAAAATGCATCGAATGTATGCATGCAACTGGCCACCATGGCTTGTAAATAATGATGGCAGGGCAGCTGAGGTGCTCAGGCTAGACAGACAGGTTCAGGACAAGTCATGTTGGTCAGAAGCAGTTGACAGTGGTGCAGCAGCAGCAGCTGACTGTGGTTCAGCAGCAGCTGACTGTGGTGCAGCAGTAGGCGACCATGGTTCAGCAACAGCTGACAGTGGTGTAGCAGCAGCTGACTGTGGTGCAGCAACAGCTGATGGTGGTGTAGCAACAGCTGACTGTGGTGCACCAACAGCTGACTGGTCCAGCAACAGCTGACGGTGGTGCAGAACCAGCTGACCATGGTAAGATAGTATTTCGATAGTATTTCTCACACTTTTTACCACAGGGTTAGCACAAGAAGCTTTCTTTGGGCCCATGGTGGCTTATTTAGCAGTTACAAGCACTAAAAACAATGGAATAATACAAAATGTATCGAATGTATGCATGCAACCATCCACCCTGGCTTGTAAACAATGACGGCATGGCAGCTTAGGTGCTCAGGCTGGACAGACAGGTTCAGGACAAGTCATGTTGGTCAGAAGCAGCTGATGGTGGTGCAGCAGCTGACTGTGGTGCAGCAGCAGTTTACCATGGTTCAGCAACAGCTGACTGTGGTGCAGCAACAGCTGACAGTGGTGCAGCAGCAGCTGATGGTGGTGCAGCAGCAGCTGACTGTGGTGCAGCAACAGCTGACAGTGGTGCAGCAGCAGCTGACTGTGGTGCAGCAGCAGCTGACCATGGTTCAGCAACAGCTGACTGTGGTGCAGCAACAGCTGACCATGGTGCAGCAACAGCTGACAGTGGTGCAGCAGCAGCTGACTGTGGTGCAGCAGCAGCTGACCATGGTTCAGCAACAGCTGACTGTGGTGCAGCAACAGCTGACTGGTGCAGCAACAGCTGACTGTGGTGCAGCATCAGCTGACTGTGGTGCAGCAGCAGCTGACCATGGTGCAGCAGCAGCTGACAGTGGTTCAGCAGCAGCTGACCATTGTTCAGCAACTGCTGACTGGTGCAGCAACAGCTGACTGTGGTGCAGCAACAGCTGACCGTGGTGCAGCAACAGCTGTCCGTGGTACAATAGTACATATTTCTCACCCTTTTTACCACAGGGTTGGCACTAGAAGCTTTCTTTGGGCCCATGGTGGCTTCTTTAGCAGTTATAAACACTATAAACAATGGAATATAATACAAAATGCAACTGGCCACCCTGGCTTGTAAACAATGATGACAGGGCAGCTGAGGCGATCAGGCTGGTAGGACAGGTTTATGAGGAATCACGTTGGGCGAGTTTTTTAATGGGAGATGAGGTAAAATTTTTGCGTTCAAATGCTTCGTATGGTGGAATTAACATTATGTGATACATTCATTAGGCGGAGGTCCACTGTATATATCATGTTTCTTTGTTAATTATATTGTTTATTATGTCATATTAGATGAATTGTGATAAAAAAATAAGCTGTACAGTTGATCATAGCATCATATTCAAATATTTTTCTCATCTCTCCAGAGTGCAAGAATGAATTATTGGCTTTTCAGTTAATTTAAATGAGGAAAATTAATTTGGTATACAAGTAAATTGAGTTATGAGCTAGCTCCTGGAACAGATTAAACTTGTAAGTCAAGGTTCCACTTTATATTATATTAACTATTAGTTTACATAGTCACATAGATACATTTGATACATTCTTAATTGTAACAGTGAAATTCAGATGAATATATTAGGCTACTATATTATCAATATGGTACCATAATTTTCCTCCTCCAGGTCCTTCCATCACAAATCCGGCATCATTGGGACCTGTGGTGTGCCGGATTACTGAGTTTGCCAGATTACAGAGTGGTTAGGTTAGAATACACTTAATAAAATTAGCCAACTTGACTTGCACAAAGTTCATTGAACATCGGCAAAAACCGAACATTTCCGCTACTTTGAGCTCAATTTCAAGGTACTTTTCGTCATGAAAGCAATCAAAATCATGTCTATTTGTGTAATATATCTTATATTCTATCCAATGAGACCAAAAAAACGAGAATAGAACCATAAAAACCATGCGAAAATATACCGCAAAGAGGCGGCTAATGGCTGAGAAGTGAACTCCCTTATTTATCATCCATCGTTTTTATTTTTGTTGTACGTTTAGAAGCATCTTTCCATCATACATTGCCCAAGTTTCAATAAGACAGCCTAACAAACAACTGAGAGAAAAAAATATTTACCAAAAATCATGTATGGCAAGCCAAAACTAGGTACTGGAAATAAGTAATTTTGTCTGACTTTTTTGGGTTATCCCAGGTTCTCTATACATACACTGCTATGTATGATAATCTATGTGACTGTATTTGAGTATACCTGAATAAACTTATTTACTTCTAGTCTGTCGACTAAATACAAGAAACTGCCCATTTACTTATTTCAACTACCTATTAAAGTGGTCAGAAAATGGCAATTTGGCCAATTTCACACAAATAATAATAATAATATCTTTATTTACTACACGTGCATGTACATGGTATACAGGCCTAGCTGACATCAGCTAGTTATGCACAGTATTTCAAGAAAATTAGGTCAGTGTCCCAGGATAACACCCACACTAGTCGACTAACACCCAGGTACCCATTTACTGATGGGTAAACATAGACAACAGGTGTAAAGAAACACACCTAATGTTCCTACCCTGGCTGGGAATCGAATATTTACCAAAAATTATACATGGCTAACCCAAGCCAGGTACTAGAAATGAGCCACATTGTCTGACTTTTTTGGGTTATCTTAAGGTTCTCTACACATATGCTGCTATGTGTGATAATCTATGTAGAGAAAATAACTTTTTTGTTTCAGGTTTATGGTGCAGTACAAGTGTATATCACAGTTAGCCCTGTGCCATACTCTGTTTTCTCTAATGTAAGCCCCCAAGACATGGATAGGAGAATGGTATTTGTATACCATATCCTCTTCATAACTCTGTCGAACTGCTCGGTGTTATGCCAAATATTATTCATTCTGGAGTATTTAACATGTTTTATGTTATTTATATTGTTTGTTATGTCATATTAGATCAATTGTGATAGGCAAATAAGCTGTAGTGTTGATACTAGTGTAATAATAAAGCATATTCTCCTGCTTCATGAGACTGAGCTCATGGCAACCGACAGTGGCTTCAAAGCCACCTTATCTTTAATGGATAATGTACTGTGTAGGTGCTTTACACAACGAGAAGCATTTCTTTTATTCATTGGGACCATGGCTAGGGCTAAAAGTAAGCAGGTTATGGAGAAAAAGAAATTAGAATGACTTATGCAGAAAGTAGCAGAAAGTAGCAGAAAGTAGCCTGGTCACAGACCGGGCCGCGAGGGCGTTGACCCCCGAAACTCTCTCCAGGTAAACCAAACAGTACCAGCAGGTTGGTGTGGCGACCCTGGAAATTTGAAACTATGCTAGCCAAAATTAGTGCCGAATAACTGAAGGAACCGAATAACTGATTGCCGGATTTGTGATGGCGGACCTGTATTCATGTTCTTTATTTATTAGATTTTCTTTAGCTCTTTCTAAACTGGTTTATATAAATAATGGCTTTAACATGAGAAGGTCTCATTATTTTCCTTTAATCCTTTGAGAGTACAAGAATTTAAAAAAAAAAAAATCCCATTTTCATTTTTTTTTAAATTCTTGGACCCTCAAAGGGTTAAATCTATTCTTTAATTTCTTTTTGCTTAGGTTAATGCCCACTGTTATGTACATATGAAAATAAAAATGTTTATTTCCTTGCAAAGTTTACAGTGTGTGGTTTACATATTGTAAAATAATTACAAAGAAAACCACTAGCATTCCTAGGCATTTTAGGCAGACTGATCCAAATTCTTACTCCATATTGGCACAGGTTATGGAGCAGTGCATTTTAACCCTTTGAGTGTCGACAGGCACTCTCCGAGACTTGTTCTCAGGGTCGGCCAAATTTAAAAAAAAAAAAAAAAAAATTTCTTATGAAAAGATAGAGAATATTTTCCCAATCATATTGATGCCAAAAGTATGAATTTTGATGGAAAACTTACGAAATTATGATCTCGCGAAGTTAGCGGTCTCGATGATGTTTATGCATTGGCGATTTTGCCCACTTTGAGCCCTATTTTTGGCCATTTCCAATGTACTAGTCGACAAAAATCATTAACTATTTTGCCAGAACTCCATTTTTTCTATCGAATGAGTACAAGAAACCACCCATTTACCAATTTCAACTATCCAATAAAGTGGTCAGAATTTAGCAATTTTGCCAGTTTCTCACAAATTTCAAAAGATGCCAATTTCCGAATAGGGTCCAGAATAAACAAGAAAGACATTCCTGGCGCTAAAATAACAAATTCTCTGTTTGTTAGTCACATCCCCAGGCCCCTCTTATATTTCTTTGGCTTTCCACTTTGAATTTTTATTCTTACAAAAAATAGATTTGCTGTTATGCAGACTACTGCATTAGTGTAGAAATGGTATAAATAATATCAGCTCACTTCTGAAAGAATATTAGACTCACCAGTTGACGTGTATTGGACGCTTGGCATGATTTGTTTACTTTTGAACTTTGGTAAAAATCGAACATTTCTGCTACTTTGCACTCAATTTCAAGGTACTTTTCATTGTAAAACCAGTCAAAATCTTTTCAATTTCTGTAATATGTCTTCCATTCTATAAAATGAGACCAAGAAAACTAGAATACAACAATAAATACCACACGAAAATACAGTGCAAAGTCGCTATTTTATTCCAAAAACATGGTCAAAGTTTTTTTTTTCTCATTATGCACTGTGTGCTGCAGGATTTTTTTTATACTGCACACGCTGACCACATAGACCCATTCTTTCATATGTAGGCCTACCAGCTTTCTCTCACTAAATTTGAGGGTGTACTAGTATGTCAAAAACCCTGGGTCGTAAGCTGTACTTGTACGGCCAAATCCCCCAAAGGGTTAATACTCATTATTGTATATTGATGTTGGGTAATTGAAGTGATTATCATTAATTAGATTGATAATAGTGGGGTAGTACAAAACATGTAACAATATTACAGTTAGTAAATTTAGTAAAGGGAATTGTTTGATCTCGGCATGATAGACTGTTTCTATAAGAGCTCCTATAATGGCTGAGTATTTCAGCAAACTTAGGACTAACTTAAGATTAATTATGAAGTATCTATATTAGGAATTTTATGTTTACAATTATTTGAGAGAGTGTAAGTGTAAAATAGGGTGAATTACAGATATTGAGAGTAAGTCTATTTTCTTTTGGATGTTGTGAGAAGTAAATTACCTGTATGAACCTATTGTGTTCGTGCAGGTAATTTGATTAGAAGGCAACAGTGATACTTTACTTATCTTTTGTTGCACCACTGAGGTATGTGGGGAAATTTTAAGGCACTCTGGTCGCAAGAAAAGTATCTCCCTTTGACACCCACTACTCTCTATACACATCTCCCTGGACCAAATTTATATGTTAAAAATTAATAAATATAATAAATAATTATGGTACTAATATGGTACTAATTATGGTACTAATAATAAATATAATAAATAATTATGGTGCTAATATGTGGATTGTGTCATTGGGTAAGACTGATGGAAGGAGGAAGGGGGGGTACACAGATATATACATCATATGAGAAAAATTATTAGATATAATATCACCACTTACCAAATTTGTCTGGAGGTTGCCTGAATGTTGCTGGATCACCCACAACCTGCCTATCGTACAGAAAATGTTAGCCAATATGAAGCTATGCAATAGACATTGTACTTAACTGTGGTTGACTGCATCCTCTATTTCTCCATTCACCATCCACTCTTGAAGTTCTGCCACGTTAATATAGTTGCATCTTCAGCAGGATGATATTTCCGATTTTCTTTGTTCCAGTTTGGAAGCTTGAGCCCTATTAAACCTACGGAACCATCAGAAAATTAACGCCAAAATTACCATGTAATTGCACACTGGGATTTCAATGTGGTCAATTCCTTATTTTACCGAATATCACTGTAATTTTCATTGTTTTCTTTGGAGTTCACGGTGTAGTACATTACCGCATTTTCTGTTCATCGGAGGTCGATTCACTGCTCAAAATGTCGACTTGGATGACAGTCAATAAACTTACACTTAACACTGACAAAACCTACTATATTATGTTTGGCAGCAGAGCAGGTGTTGCGCAACTTAACATTAACCCTTTGACTGTCACGGCCATATATATACGTCTTACGAGGTACCGTGTTTGACGTATATATGCTCATAAATTCTAATGGCTTCAAATCAAGCAGGAGAAAGCTGGTAGGCCCACATGTGAGAGAATGGGTCTGTGTGGTCAGTGTGCACCATATAAAAAAAAATCCTGGAGCACGCAGTGCATAATGAGAAAAAAAAACTCCGACCGTTTTTTTTAATTAAAATGCCGACTTTGTAGTCTATTTTTGTATAGTATTTATGGGTGTATTCTCGTTTTCTTGGTCTCATTTGATAGAATGGAAAACATATTATAGAAATAGAGGTGATTTTGATTGATTTTACTATAAAAAGAACCTAGAAATGGAGCTCAAAGTAGGGGAAATGTTTGATTTTTGCCAATGTTCAAAAGTAAACAAATGATGCCATTGTCCAACAAATGTCCAACTAGCAATTCTAATATGCAGTCATGAATGGGTTGATGTTATTTATACAATTATTACAGTATTGCAGTAGTCTGCATAATAGTAAGTCTTCTATTTTTTGTTTGAATAAAAATTCAAAATAGAAAGCAAGAGTAATATCAGAGGGGCCTGGACACATGATTGATAAACAAGGAAAATGTTATTTTAGAGCCAGGAATGTCTGCATTGTTCATTCTGGACCTTATTTTGAAATTGTCATATTTTTTAGTTTTTGTGAAATTGGCCAAATTGCAAATTTCTGACCACATTATTAGGTAGTTGAAATCGGTAAATGGGCAGTTTCTTGTACTCAATCGATAGAGAAAATGGAGTTCTAAAGAAAGAGCTATGAGTTTGGGCAACTGGAGCAAAGGAATTAGCCGAAAATAGGGCTCAAAGTGGGCGAAATCGCCGATTTGTAAACAGCGCCGAGGTCGCTAACTTCGCGAGAGCATAATTCCATCAGTTTACTATCAAATTTCGTTTTTTTGGTGTCATTACAATCGGGAAAAGATTCTCTATCATTTCATAAGAAATAATAATTTTTTTTTTTTAATTTTGCGACACCAGGAGGCACCTCAGGATTGGGGGTTGCGACAGTCAAAGGGTTAAGATCGACAACACTCTAATTGCCAGACATAATGAGGGCAAATTCCTAGGCCTATACCTCGACAAAAACATTAATTTCAGCACCCATATCCAGCACATAACAAAATAAGCATCCAAAATGATTGGGATTCTCTCCAAGATACGATACCACGTGCCACAAACTGCCCTTCTCACACTATACCATTCATTCATTTATCCATGCCTTTCCTATGCTATTTGTGCTTGGGGATTAACTGCAGCAACACACCTAAAGCCAATAATAACCCAACAAAAAGCCACAATAAGAATATTCACTAAATCCCATCTCTGGCAGCACAGCCCCCCACTATTCATAGATCTAAACTTACTTCCTGTTCAGAACATCCACACCTACTACTGTGCAATCTACATATACAGGACCTTAAATTCCAATATTAACCTTGACCTAAAATGCTTTCTTGATAGTTGTGACAGGACCCACAGGCATAACACCAGACACAAACATCTCTATGACATTCCCTGTGTCCGACTAAACCTTTACAAACATTCACTGTATGTCAAAGGCCCTAAAATCTGGAATACCTTACCTGAAAGCTCTAGAACTGCAGACACATTCATCACTTTAAAAACTTCCGTTAGACAACATCTTATCTCCCTGATATACCCCGACAACTAATTTGACTATAATCACAGAAATACGAATCTTAAACATAAAATAATGAATCCTAACTAGTCATAAGTTGCTTGTGATACTCCAATATAGAACCTGTGTATTGTGCCAAAACAAAAGCATTCACATTGCTGAACTCACAAACTCTAATGTAGTCACTTAGCCTTAATACCAACTTACTCCATAATCTGTATTAATTTAGAGTTAAGAATTAATCTAAGTCTGCCCGAAATGCCTAGCCATGCTAGGTGTCCTAGTGGGCCCCTCTGTAATTAGTACAGTGAACCCCCGGTTAACAATATTTTTTCACTCCAGAAGTATGTTCAGGTGCCAGTACTGACCGAGTTTGTTCCCATAAGGAATATTGTGAAGTAGATTAGTCCATTTCAGACCCCCAAACATACATGTACAAATGCACTTACATAAATACACTTACATAATTGGTCGCATTCGGAGGTGATCGTTATGCGGGGGTCCACTGTATTTTATAACCTGCAAACCACACAATATCCAAAACCTGTAAACCCCACATTGTAATCTGTATAGAGAATAAACTTGATTGATTGAAAATGAAGCTTGATTTAATTCGATGGGTTATTATCACCTGCATTCACACTCTGCAAGCAGGCGCCTCTCTCTCCACCCCCTCGCAAGTGCAGATATTTTCTGTTGGTTCTCTTTTTCATTCCAAATTAATTTTTAAACCAACAGCAATACATTTATTATGCACATTTCATTGTAAAATTTATACAATATAAA
>NW_027199716.1:0-28832 GCF_038502225.1 Cherax quadricarinatus | reverse complement strand
CAGTTTACGCATCAGGGTCCCAAAAATGTATGTCGTCCATTGCCCGGAAGGTTGCTGTTTGCCAACCTAATACCTATATTTGACACTCATATGAGAGGAGAGTGGTACCTCCCTGGATTGTATTAACCTTGGTAATTGATATATTGGTAAACTTTCTGTCCTGGGACGTTGATCACTCTAACATACAAAGGTCAAGAATAACTATTTATTGGCTTGAAAATGAAGTATGGGAGATGGATAGTTACATGAGTAAAGTGAGATTGAGGTTGTGATATGGTGTCAGGTAGCACACGAAGTGACGTGATTTCTGTGTTGTGAGTTAGGGAGGACTTAGCCCGGTTCACCGTCATAAACGCAGTGCTTTTGGAATTTGTAGATTCCAGTATTTTGTTTCACGGTGTCGGTAACTGTGACCAAGTACCTTCGACGTGTAAGTTCGGGTTCAGTGAGGACGATTTATGCCTCATTTTACTCATAAAATGTCCCCTGTGGAGGACCCTGGCGTTCTTCAACTCGTTCCTGTTGCAGGTGCTTCCATGTTCACTCAGGTGGACAGATAGATCTTTGCCTATTTCCCCTATATATTTCATGGGACAGTCCACTGGAAATGGTTTAGACACATGTTGTGGAAGAGGTGTAAGACTTCGCTTCGTAGTGAAGTTTTCGATGGACGATGTACTCACGGTGGTTAAATTGATGTATCAGATCAGTGTTACTTGAATGCACTAAAACGTTCCTACATAAAAGTCCGCAGAATCCTACGCAAATCAGAACAAGGCAAGATATTTTAATATCTTTGAGGAGGACAGTCTTAACCAGCAGGTCTGTATAACCTCCCTATGACACACAAGCCAGGCATACCACTGTGTCTTGTTATTTTATTTTGGAAATAGGGAGTGACCCTACACACATTATCTGGCCACCTTTAAGTATTTTTCTATGTTTATAGGCACCATTAGCCAGGCACACCTTAACCAATCGGGGTGACCTTCTCTCTCGCATTTCCAACTTGAATGTCAGACACAAGGGCGCGACTTCTTTCTATGCTATAGCTCTCTTTGCCAACGTCCCAACTGATGCTGCCATCACAATTTTTAAGACAGGCTCTCTGTTAACCATAACCTCTCATTACCTCTCTAAGACTTCATCAGTGTGGTGAATCTCTGAGTCAATTTTAATCTCTCCAAGTATCGGGATAACTGCTGCAAACAAAGCTTTGCAATGAGACAGTCCCGTCAGTCCAAGGAGAACCTGGACACTTAAAAACTCAGCACCCTCACCCCCAATACCGTTATCTGGCTAAGATACGTTGATGGTATCTTGATGTTCTGTCCCATGCGTTTTAATATCCATCCCATCTACATGCAAATCAAGATTCTCGAGCTATATATGAAATATTTACAAGAACTCGAGAGAAAAAAGGCAAACTGTCTGTACTCGACCTCCTCGTGTATAGGTCTCCAGACAGTAACAACCTTCGCTTCAAAGTGTATAGAAAACTTACCAACAAGTATGATCTTGTACACTTCTGTTCACACACACTGGCACTCGTGCTAAAAGAGGTGTCCTTACTGACTTCTTCTTGAGGGCTGGTGGCGTCTCCGGCTCTTATTTTCTTGAGCAGGAGTGTACCTGCATAACACAAGCCTCCACACGCCTTCACATCTTATCTTCTTCAGTCGAACTGAACTTCAGTCAGAAGCTCTTCCAGTTTATCCACAGTTCTTTTTTTTCTGCTGCAATATCACATATTTTTTTCCACCACCGCAAAATAAACTCTTCTAAAACATCGTTCTTCTAACCGTAGAGCACTTTCTTTTAGTTTTGGAGTGATGTAAATAGTTTAGAAAAACGATAAGTTGAAGAATGAGACACTTCTTCAGTCGAATACAGAGAAGAACGGTGTAAAATCAGATGGAGTTTAAAGTAATCAGTCCCTCAGGTTGGAGCCTATGTATTCAATCTGAACACATCGACTCCAGCCTGAGGGACTAATTACCTCAGTCTCCTCCTCTTCATCTTCAACCGTTTTTCTCTGTCTTGGACTGAAGGAGCCACTGGTTAACAAATCATTTCCTCAACAAAGATTCCCAAATATTGCACAAGTGTCACATTCTACAACTCTTTGGCTCTTCTTAATTATCTTCCAGATATTCTCTTTAACATAGTGAAGTTTGCAAACTGAGCAAACACTGACAATTGCCGTCTTTTCTGGTCCCACTCACACGTCTCAAGTTGAGGGACACCGTCTGTAACAGACTCTCCCTAACAAACCTGATAATCGTCTCCATGACTTTGCGTACTATACATATCATTGACACTAGACTAGTATAATGCTGCCTGTCTGTCTCCTTTTAAAAAAAAACTGGGACTACCTTTACTGTCTTCCACACCTCAGGGAGTTGCTCTGTTTCGAAAGATTTATTTAAGACCCGAAGTCTTTTGTGTAATAACAACAATTACTCGTTGAAAACGTCTTCAGAGTCTGAAGTTTGACTCATCTCAATTTTTTTTCTGGGGACATCTTTTTTTTTAGACAGAAATCAAAATAATTTTATTAACAGTCCAAACAGAAAATTTTCCTCTCTACGGAGGTATGATATACGAGGTATGATATACGAGGTATGATATACGAGGTATGATATACGAGGTATGATATACGAGGTATGATATACGAGGTATGATATACGAGGTATGATATACGAGGTATGATATACGAGGTATGATATACGAGGTATGATATACGAGGTATGATATACGAGGTATGATATACGAGGTATGATATACGAGGTATGATATACGAGGTATGATATACGAGGTATGATATACGAGGTATGATATACAAGGTATGATATACAAGGTATGACATACAAGATATGATACACGAGGTATGACATACAAGGTATGATATACGAGGTATGATGTACAAGGTATGATATACAAGGTATGATATTCGAGGTATGATACGGAAGCCTGATATATGGAAAAATGATATACAGAAGCATGATACACAAAGCATGATACAGGAGAGTATACTGGTTGAGGAAGCGACCTGTGTTGATCCCGGGAGTGGGATTGATGCCTGGTAACCCATCACGTTCGGGAAATCCGAAAATTTTTGAGGGTGCCTCCCATGTATGAAATTTTATGCCGTGTGCCTGAGGGCAATATTGATGTTTGTGTCTCTCTCGTGGGCAATTTGCTCGAGAGTAGCGTGTGTTGTGCTCTGCCAGCAGCTGTGTGTGTGTGTTTGTGTGTGTGTGTGTGTGTGTGTGTGTGTGTGTGTGTGTGTGTGTGTGTGTGTGTGTGTGTGTGTGTGTGTGTGTGTGTGTGTGTGTGTGTGTGTGTTTGTGTGTGTGTGTGTGTGTGTGTGTGTGTGTGTGTGTGTGTGTTTGTGTGTGTCTGTGTGTGTGTGTCTGTGTGTGTGTGTGTGTATTTGTGTGTGTATTTGTGTGTTTGTGTGTGTGTGTTTGTGTGTGTGTGTGTTTGTGTGTGTGTGTGTGTGTGTGTGTGTGTGTGTGTGTGTGTGTGTGTGTGTGTGTGTATGTGTGTGTGTGTGTGTGTGTGTGTGTGTGTGTGTACGATTATGTAAATGTAATTAACAGTTCTTGAGAGGAACAAAACTGTATACAAATATTATCTCAGATCATAGCAGGACTTGAACCTGCGATAAACAGTATAATAACCCGTATCTAAATGAAAATAAGGTACCAGATATACCAAGTAAATTTCCTAAATTTGTTTGTAACAGATAACTGAACTGTAGATATAAATCCATATGTACACCTGTTAACCCTTTTGGGGCCTAGTTCCTAGGCCTTTTGTGTATCTATATGTTCTTGCGCTACCATCCACAGGATGGATATGAGGTGCACAAAAAACTAGCCACTTGACTCACGAAATAGTAATGACACGATTGCAAATAAACCATACCACGGGTAGGGTTAGAACCTGTGGCTAACGCGACGTTCTGGAGTTTTGAGACTCTCTGATCGCGGGTTCTAACCTCACCCATGGTATGGTTTAACTAGCCACTTCGGTGGCAGAACCTAAAATCTTGAACCTGAGCATGAGCGAGCATAAATTATCCCGTATGATCATACAATGACCAACTCACCGTGCAAATAGCTGAACGATAAGACCAACTCGTCTAGCAGATGAGTGGAAAAATGGTTGGGTAAATAAGTCTACGGTGTCTCTACGCCAGGTTTCAGTATGTCGGACACGTTCGTCGGCTGGAAACCTATTTTGAACCTCTCGTTTCCTGTGTTTTTGTTGTGCACACGACTGCTACTGTTCAACTAACACTACAAACACAAATGTGAATTGTGTAAAATATTCTTGTAAAACATATTTTTTTTATGTCAAAATATTAACGAACGAGAAAAATCTGTATAAAATAAAAAAATGTATGTGAAAAGGTGGTGAATTTTCATGTCTATCATTCTTCTATTTCTGAAACACAAAATGTATATAGAACGTATATTCCGAGAGGTGTATATCTCTCATTGTATATAAGAGTATATTTCAGTCTCCATTTATAAGGCATTAAAAAAATTTTGAGTGGTGGACTTACAGCTACATGTACATCGTATAGATTAACATTCACTCTTTATAGAGTATAATGTTAAGTACATTACAAATTAAATATACAACTCCTTTTCCAGCGTCTTTGTTTTTTGTCAAGTTATTTACAAACTACCCATACATAGATACTATTAATAATTCTATCAATAGTTTCCTTCTAGACACGAATATAGTTAAGAAAGATTTGAAAAAAAAAAATATGTACATTAGATGTAAATGACTATTTTATTTTTCATAACTGATACTAAACACACAATGATGGTGTTGTCACGGGATCAACTCTGGGCCTAAATTTAGATAATGTTTATTGGTGTTATTGTAGAAATATTTGGCTCAATGAGTGAACAATAGATTTTAAACCCGCTGAAAACAATATACTGATGACATGTTTGTGCAATACTAACTTTTTGCTTGAAACACATCAACTTTCTCTTTGAAACACACTAACTTTCCGCTTGAAACACTGACTTGCCATTTGAAACACATTGACTTTCCGCTTGAAACATTAACTTTCCGCTTGAAACACTAAATTTCCGCTTGAAACACTAAATTTCCGTTTGAAACACACTAAGTTTCTGCCGGAAACACTAATTTTTCGCTTAAAACACTAATTTCACGTAACCTGAAGATCACAAGACCATTACATATGTTACGGGATTTATATACGAGAGGTGTATATCTCTCAGTATATATACACTGAGAGGTGTATATCTCTTAGTATATATATACACTGAGAGGTGTATATCTCTCAGTATAAATACACTGAGAGGTGTATATCTCTTAGCATATATACACTGAGAGATGTATATCTCTTAGTATATATACACTGAGAGTTGAATATCTCTCAGTATATATACACTGAGAGGTGTATATCTCTTAGAATATACACTGAGAGGTGTATATCTCTCAGTATATATACACTGAGAGATGTATATCTCTTAGTATATATACACTGAGAGGTGTATATCTCTCAGTATATATACACTGAGAGGTGTATGCCTCTCACTATATATACACTGAGAGGTGTATATCTCTCAGTATATGTACACTGAGAGATGTATATCTCCCAGTATATATACACTGAGAGGTGTATATCTCTCAGTATATATACACTGAGAGGTGTATATCTCTCAGTATATATACACTGAGAGGTGTATATCTCTCAGCATATATACACTGAGAGGTGTATATCTCTCAGTATATATACACTGAGAGGTGTACATCTCTCAGTATATATGCACTGAGAGGTGCATATCTCTCAGTATATATACACTGAGAGGTGTATATCTCTTAGTATATATACACTGAGAGGTGCATATCTCTCAGTATATATACACTGAGAGGTGAATATCTCTTAGTATATATACACTGAGAGGTGTATATCTCTTAGTATATATACACTGAGAGGTGTATATCTCTCAGTATATATACACTGAGAGGTGTATATCTCTCAGTATTTATACATTCAGAGGTGCATATCTCTCAGTATATATACACTGATAGGTGCATATCTCTCAGTATACATACACTGAGAGGTGTATATCTCTCAGTATTTATACATTCAGAGGTGCATATCTCTCAGTATATATACACTGATAGGTGCATATCTCTCAGTATATATACACTGAGAGGTGTATATCTCTCAGTATTTATACATTCAGAGGTGCATATCTCTCAGTATATATACACTGATAGGTGCATATCTCTCAGTATATATACACTGAGAGGTGTATATCTCTCAGTATATATACACTGAGAGGTGCATATCTCTCAGCATATTTTTTTATTAGCACATCGACCTTCTCCCACCAAGGTAGGGTGGCTCCATCACTGTCTTGCCAGAGGCGCGCTAATACTAGAGTTATAAAACTGCAACATTAGCACCCCTCCTTCAGAGTGCAGACACTGTACTTCCCATCTCCAGGACTCAAGTCTGGCCTGCCGGTTTCCCTGAATCCCTTCATAAATGTTACGTTGCTAACACTCCAACAGGTCGTCAAGTCCTAAAAAAATATTTGTCTAAATTCACTCCTATCAAACACGTTCACGCATGCTTGCTGGAAGTCCAAGCCCCTCGTACACAAAATCTCCTTCACCCCGTCCCTCCAACCTTTCCTAGGCTGGCCCTTACCCCGCCTTCCCTCCACTACAGATTTATACACTCTCCACGTCATTCTATTTTGTTGCACCCTCTCTACGTGCCCGAAACACCTTAACAACCCCTCCTCACCCCTCTGGATTATAGTTTTGGTATTCCCGCACCTTCTCCTAACATCCAAACTACGAGTTCTCTGCATTATATTCACACCACACATTGCCCTCAGACACGACATCTCTATTGCCTCCAGCCTTCTCCTTGTTGCAACATTCATCACCTATGCTTCACACCCATATTAGAGCGTTGGTAAACTATGCTCTCATACATTCTTCTCTTTGCTTCCATGGACAAGGTTCTTTGTCTCCACAGACTCCTAACTGCACCACGCACCTTTTTTCCCTCATCAATTCTGTGATTCACTTCATCCTTCATAGACCCATCTGCTGACACGTCCACTTCTAAATATCTGAATACATTCACCTCCTCCATACTCTCTCCCCCCAGTTCGCATCACCTTACTTTTTCCTATATTCACTTTTAATTTTCTACGTTTACATACCCCACCAAACTCATCGACGAACCTCTGCAACTTCTCTTCAGAATCTCCCAAAAGCACAGTGTCATCAGCAGAGAGTAACTGTGACAACTTCCACTTTTTGTGAGACTCTTTATCCCTTAACCCCACAGCTTCTGCCAACACACACACACACACACACACACACACACACACACACACACACACACACACACACACACACACACACACACACACGCACTCACACAAACACACACAAACACACACACACACATACACACACACGCACACACACACACTCACACACACACACACACCCCATACACACACACGCCACACACACACACACACACACACACACACACACACACACACACATATATATATATATATATATATATACATATATATATATATATATATATATGTCGTGCCGAATATGTAAAACTGGTCAATTAGCAAGAACTCATTTAAAATTAAGTCCTCTCTAAAATTTTCTCTTATACGTTTAAAGATATATTTTTTTAATTAATGTTAATTTAAAAATTTTTAATTTTGCAACAAAAGAATCTTAGAAAACTTACCTAACCTTATTATAACAAGAGCAATTTATTTTAGCCTAACCCAAGTAAATATATTTCAGATTTGTTTACAATAATTTAATACTAAACAAACACAATGAAATATATTTTTTTCGTTAGGTTCAGAATGATTTTGGCGAAATTATTCCATACACAAATTTTCGTTTGTCCTATATGGCAACATGAGCGTTGCCATATATATATATATATATATATATATATATATATATATATATATATATATACATATATATATATATATATATATATATATATATATATATATATATATATATATATATATATATATATATATATATATATATATATATATATATATATATATATATATATATATATATATATATATATATATATATATATATATATATATATATATATATATATATATATATAAAGAGAGGTAGTTTACATTAATCACTGTTTTAGGTATTAAAGTATTCTTGACTGGTGGTGAACAGGTGACATGCAGTCTCAATGACCCTCGTGTAGAAGATAGCCTTTCAACTCCATTAACGAAGAAAACTGTCTTAATGATCCTTTTCTATCAAGCAGATTTAAAACCCCACTGAACATCCAACCAGTCTTAATGAACCGCATGTAGTAGACAAACTTTAAACCAAATTAACCAATCAACCAGTTATAATGACCGTCGTGTAGTAGACTTTAAACCCTGCTAACCAATCAACATCAGCTATAAAACAACAAGACTTTTTGACTCAAGCAACTAGAAACGTAAAAGACTAATTTACGCCTGTATCTGCTAAGACAAAAGAAGAATTCTGTTTACACCTGCTACTCCTATTCACCTAGCACTAAATAGGTACCTGTTGTAGGTGGCGGGGATAGGAAATGAG
Organism: Cherax quadricarinatus; assembly: GCF_038502225.1. Classification (NCBI taxonomy): domain Eukaryota; kingdom Metazoa; phylum Arthropoda; class Malacostraca; order Decapoda; family Parastacidae; genus Cherax; species Cherax quadricarinatus. The sequence goes on along the minus strand of NW_027199716.1, from coordinate 20,153 downwards.
GAGAGGGTAGGGGATGATTTACTTTAGGTAAGTGCAGGCTTTGTAAATAAAGATTTACGCTCGGTAAGTCTCGACTTTGTAAATAAAGACCAGTAGCTCTCAGATTTACATACATCTGAAAATCGACAACCATTTCTTTTCAAGCCTTAAGCCCTGTACACCACACTGTGTACACCACACTGTGTACACCACACTGTGTACACCACACTGTGTACACCACACTGTGTACACCACACTGTGTACACCACACTGTGTACACCACACTGTGTACACCACACTGTGTACACCACACTGTGTACACGGCACTGTGTACACCACACTGTGTACACCACACTGTGTACACCACACTGTGTACACCACACTGTGTACACCACACTGTGTACACCACACTGTGTACACCACACTGTGTACACGGCACTGTGTACACCACAATGTGTACACCACACTGTGTACACCACACTGTGTACACCACACTGTGTACACCACACTGTGTACACCACACTGTGTACACCACACTGTGTACACCACACTGTGTACACCACACTGTGTACACGGCACTGTGTACACCACACTGTGTACACCACACTGTGTACACCACACTGTGTACACCACACTGTGTACACCACACTGTGTACACCACACTGTGTACACCACACTGTGTACACGGCACTGTGTACACCACAATGTGTACACCACACTGTGTACACCACACTGTGTACACCACACTGTGTACACCACACTGTGTACACCACACTGTGTACACCACACTGTGAACACCACACTGTGTACACGGCACTGTGTACACCACAATGTGTACACGACACTGTGTACACCACACTGCGTACACCACACTGTGTACACGACACAGTGTACACGACACTGTGTACACCACAATGTGTACACGACACTGTGTACGCGACACAGTGTACACGACACTGTGTACACCACAATGTGTACACGACACTGTGTACACCGCACTGTGTACACGGCTCTGTGTACACGACACAGTGTACACGACACTGTGTACACCACACTCTGTACACGACACTGTGTACACGACACAGTGTACACGACACTGTGTACACCAAAATGTGTACACGACACTGTGTACACGACACTGTGTACACCGCACTGTGTACACGGCACTGTGTACACGACACAGTGTACACGACACTGTGTACACCACACTGTGTACACGACTCTGTGTACACGACACAGTGTACACGACACTGTGTACACCAAAATGTGTACACGACACTGTGTACACCATACTTTGTACACCATACTGTGTACACCATACTGTATACACCACACTGTGCACACCACACTGTGTACACAACACCGTGTACACCACACTGTGTACACCACACTGTGTACACCACACTGTATACACGGCACTGTGTACACCACAATGTGTACACGACACTGTGTACACGACACTGTGTACACGGCACTGTGTACACGACACAGTGTACACGACACTGTGTACACCACAATGTGTACACAACACTGTACTCACCTAGTTGTACTCACCTAGTTGAGGTTGCGGGGGTCGAGTCCGAGCTCCTGGCCCCGCCTCTTCACTGATCGCTACTAGGTCACTCTCCCTGAGCCGTGAGCTTTATCATACCTCTGCTTAAAGCTATGTATGGATCCTGCCTCCACTACATCGCTTCCCAAACTATTCCACTTACTGACTACTTTGTGGCTGAAGAAATACTTCCTAACATCCCTGTGATTCATCTGCGTCTTCAACTTCCAACTGTGTCCCCTTGTTATTGTGTCCAATCTCTGGAACATCCTGTCTTTGTCCACCTTGTCAATTCCTCTCAGTATTTTGTATGTCGTTATCATGTCCCCCCTATCTCTCCTATCCTCCAGTGTCGTCAGGTTGATTTCCCTTAACCTCTCCTCGTAGGACATACCTCTTAGCTCTGGGACTAGTCTTGTTGCAAACCTTTGCACTTTCTCTAGTTTCTTTACGTGCTTGGCTAGGTGTGGGTTCCAAACTGGTGCCGCATACTCCAATATGGGCCTAACGTACACGGTGTACAGGGTCCTGAACGATTCCTTATTAAGATGTCGGAATGCTGATCTGAGGTTTGCTAGGCGCCCATATGCTGCAGCAGTTATTTGGTTGATGTGCGCTTCAGGAGATGTGCCTGGTGTTATACTCACCCCAAGATCTTTTTCCTTGAGTGAGGTTTGTAGTCTCTGGCCCCCTATACTGTACTCCGTCTGCGGTCTTCTTTGCCCTTCCCCAATCTTCATGACTTTGCACTTGGTGGGATTGAACTCCAGGAGCCAATTGCTGGACCAGGTCTGCAGCCTGTCCAGATCTTTTTGTAGTTCTGCCTGGTATTCGATCGAGTGAATTCTTCTCATCAACTTCACGTCATCTGCAAACAGGGACACCTCAGAGTCTATTCCTTCCGTCATGTCGTTCACAAATACCAGAAACAGCACTGGTCCTAGGACTGACCCCTGTGGGACCCCGCTGGTCACAGGTGCCCACTCTGACACCTCGCCACGTACCATGACTCGCTGCTGTCTTCCTGATAAGTATTCCTTGATCCATTGTAGTGCCTTCCCTGTTATCCGTGCTTGGTCCTCCAGTTTTTGCACCAATCTCTTGTGTGGAACTGTGTCAAACGCCTTCTTGCAGTCCAAGAATATGCAATCCACCCACCCCTCTCTCTCTTGTCTTACTGCTGTCACCCTGTTATAGAACTCCAGTAGGTTTGTGACATAGGATTTCCCGTCCCTGAAACCGTTCTCGTTGTCGTTGATAAGCTCATTCCTTTCTAGGCGTTTCACTGCTCTTATCCTGATAATCTTCTCAGTGACCTTGCACACTATACATGTCAGTAACACTGGTCTATAGTTTAATGTTTCATGTCTGTCTCCTTTTTAAAAATTGGGACAACATTTGCTGTATTCCATACCTCAGGTAGTCGCCCCGTTTCGATAGATGTGTTGAATATTGTTGTTAAGGGTACATATAGCGCCTCTGCTCCCTCTCTCAATACCCATGAGGAGATGTTATCTGGCCCCATTGCCTTTGAGGTATCTAGCTCACTTAGAAGCCTTTTCACTTCTTCCTCGGTTGTGTGCACTGTGTCCAGCACTTGGTGGTGTGCCCCACCTCTCCGTCTTTCTGGAGTCCCTTCTGTCTCCTCTGTGAACACTTCTTTGAATCTCTTGTTGAGTTCCTCACATACTTCACGGTCATTTCTTGTTGTCTCTCCTCCTTCCTTCCTTAGCCTGATTACCTGGTCCTTGACTGTTGTTTTCCTCCTGATGTGGCTGTACAACAGTGTACACGACACTGTGTACACCACAATGTGTACACGACACTGTGTACACCACACTCTACACGACACTGTGTACACGACACAGTGTACACGACACTGTGTACACCACACTGTGTACACGGCACTGTGTACACGACACAGTGTACACGACACTGTGTACACCAAAATGTGTACACGACACTGTGTACACGACACTGTGTACACCATACTTTGTACACCATACTGTGTACACCATACTGTATACACCACACTGTGCACACCACACTGTGTACACCACACCGTATACACCACACCGTGTACACCACACTGTGAACACCACACTGTGTACACCACAATGTGTACACCACACTGTGTACACCAAAACGTGTACACCACACCGTGTACACCACACTGTGTACACGACACTGTGTACACCATACTTTGTACACCACACCGTGTACCCCACACCGTGTACATCACATCGTGTACACCATACCGTGTACACCACACCGTGTACACCACACTGTGTGCACCACGCCGTGTACACCACGCTGTGTACACCACACCGTGTACACGACACCGTGTACACGACACCGTGTACACGACACCGTGTACACGACACCGTGTACACCACACCGTGTACACCACGCTGCGTACACCACACTGTGTACACCACACCGTGTACACCACACCGTGTACACCACACCGTGTACACCACACCGTGTACACCACACCGTGTACACAACACCGCGTACACCACACCTTGTACACCACACCGTGTACACCACACTGTGTACACCACACCATGTACACCACACCGTGTACACCACACCGTGTACACCACACCGTGTACACCACACCGTGCACACCACGCTGTGTACACCACACCGTGTACACCACACCGTGTACACCACACCGTACACACCACACCGTGTACACCACACCGTGTACACCACGCTGTATACACCACACCGTGTACACCACACCGTGTACACCACACCGTGTACACCACACCGTGTACACCACACCGTGTACACCACGCTGTGTACACCACACCGTGTACACCACACCGTGTACACCACACCGTATACACCACACCGTGTACACCACACCGTGTACACCACACCGTGTACACCACACCGTGTACACCACGCTGTGTACACCACACCGTGTGCACCACACCGTGTACACCACGCTGTGTACACCACACCGTGTACACCACACCGTGTACACCACACCGTGTACACCACACTGTGTACACCACACCGTGTACACCACACCGTGTACACCACACCGTGTACACCACACCGTGTACACCACACCGTGTACACCACACCGTGTACACCACACCGTGTACACCACACAGTGTACACCACACCGTGTAAGGGTCTCAGTGCACAACGACTGCGAGAGTTTATAGGGAAAGTTTGATTGGATTCAAGGATTGTTTTGCTGAGGCAATGTAATAAACATAATCCTCACTGGGACCCCGGGTCTTGATGCTGTCAGTGGGACCCCGGGTCTTGATGCTGTCAGTGGGACCCCGGGTCTTGATGCTGTCAGTGGGACCCCGGGTCTTGATGCTGTCAGTGGGACCCCGGGTCTTGATGCTGTCAGTGGGACCCCGGGTCTTGAAGCTGTCAATGGGACCCGGGTCTTGAAGCTGTCAATGGGACCCGGGTCTTGAAGCTGTCAATGGGACCCGGGTCTTGAAGCTGTCAATGGGACCCGGGTCTTGAAGCTGTCAATGGGACCCGGGTCTTAAAACTGTCAGTGGGACCCGGGTCTTGAAGCTGTCAATGGGACCCGGGTCTTGAAGCTGTCAATGGGACCCGGGTCTTGAAGCTGTCAATGGGACCCGGGTCTTGAAGCTGTCAATGGGACCCGGGTCTTAAAACTGTCACCCTTGTCTTAAAACTGTCAGTGGGACACTGGTCTTGAAGCTGTCAATGGGACCCTTAAAACTGTCAGTGTCTTGAAAACCCGGGTGTCAGTGGGACACGGGTCTTGAAGCTGTCAGTGGGACCCGGGTCTTGAAGCTGTCAATGGGACCCGGGTCTTAAAACTGTCAGTGGGACACGGGTCTTGAAGCTGTCAATGGGACCCGGGTCTTAAAACTGTCAATGGGACACGGGTCTTGAAGCTGTCAATGGGACCCTTGTCTTAAAACTGTCAGTGGGACACGGGTCTTGAAGCTGTCAATGGGACCCGGGTCTTAAAACTGTCAGTGGGACACGGGTCTTGAAGCTGTCAGTGGGACCCGGGTCTTGAAGCTGTCAATGGGACCCGGGTCTTAAAACTGTCAGTGGGACACGGGTCTTGAAGCTGTCAATGGGACCCGGGTCTTTAATCTGTCACTGGGACCCGGGTCTTGAAGCTGTCAATGGGACCCGTCTTAAAACTGTCAGTGGGACACGGGTCTTGAAACTGTCAATGGGACCAGGGTCCTGTCAGGGGACCCGGGTCTTGAAGCTGTCAATGGGACCCGGGTCTTAAAACTGTCAGTGGGACACGGGTCTTGAAGCTGTCAATGGGACCCGGGTCTTGAAGCTGTCAATGGGACCCGGGTCTTAAAACTGTCAGTGGGACACGGGTCTTGAAGCTGTCAATGGGACCCGGGTCTTAAAACTGTCAGTGGGACACGGGTCTTGAAGCTGTCAATGGGACCCGGGTCTTAAAACTGTCAGTGGGACACGGGTCTTGAAGCTGTCAATGGGACCCGGGTCTTAAAACTGTCAGTGGAACACGGGTCTTGAAGCTGTCAATTGGACCAGGGTCTTAAAACTGTCAGTGGGACACGGGTCTTGAAGCTGTCAATGGGACCAGGGTCTTAAAACTGTCAGCGGGACACGGGTCTTGAAGCTGTCAATGGGACCCGGGTCTTAAAACTGTCAGTGGGACACGGGTCTTCAAACTGCCAGTGGGACACGGGTCTTCAAACTGCCAGTGGGACACGGGTCTTCAAACTGTCAGTGGGACACGGGTCTTCAAACTGCCAGTGGGACACGGGTCTTCAAACTGTCAGTGGGACCCCGGATCTTGAAACTCCCCTCAATGGGACCCGGGTTTTGAAACTGTTAGTGGGACTATGGGGCTTGAAACTTCTTTCAGTGGGACCTGGTCTTGAAAATCTCAGTGGGACCTACGTCTTGAAACTGTTAGTGGGACCTGGGTATTGAACCTGTCAGTAGGATCAGGGTCTTGAGTCTGTTAGTGGGATCCGGGACTTGAAAATCCTCTCAGTGGGAGCTGGGTCTTAAAAAACAGCTCATTCACACACACACACACACACACACACACACACACACACACACACACACACACACAGGAGCATCAAGGAATGCTAATAAATTTCTCTTAATGAGATAACTTTAAGGAGCTGAGAGACTGAATTAGACCACCATGTTTGTTGTGTGTGTGTGTGTGTGTGTGTGTGTGTGTGTGTGTGTGTGTGTGTGTGTGTGTGTGTGTGTGTGTGTGTGTACTCACATCTTTGTGGTTATAAGGGTCGAGTCCCAACTCGAAGTCCTCCCACTTAACTTGCTGATTCCAGAATTTATTCCCTCTTCGCTTCTCTGTGCCTATGTATGAACTCTGCTCCACCACTTCTTTCTCCAGCTCTTTCCACTCTTAGACAACTCTGTGGCTGAAGAAATACTTCCTAACATCCCTGTAGCTCATCTGTTTCTTTAACTACCACCTGTGACCCCCAAGTACTAGTTTCCCACCTCTCTAACAGTCTATCACTATCAACCCAATCATTCCTTCTAAGTATTTTGTATGTTGTTATCATGTTTCCCCAGGTTCTTCTATCCTCTAATATCGTATGGTTTAGTTCCATTAGCTTTTCCTCGTAACTCATACCATACCCTTTTACATTTAAAATATTGTAATTACAGATTCCTATGGTTTTTCCAGTTTCTTAACATGCTTGCCCAGATGTGGGTTCCATACTGGTGCTATATAGTGGCGTGAATGTCTCTTTGTTGAGATTTCTGAATGCTTTTTGTTTTATGAATCGCAAAACGAGCATTGGCTGCAGAGGAAGCTACTCTGTGTCTGGCTTCACTCCAGACCACTGCCACCAACTGGTCTCAGGCCTCTCGTCTGACCAGTCTTACCGACTAGTGTTTATCCTCATACCAGACCAATTGGATTTCAGCTTGGCCAACTGGTCTCCAGCTTGGCCAACTGATCTCCAGCTTGGCCAACTGGTCTCCACCTTGGCCAACTGGTCTCCAGCTTGGTCAACTGGTCTCCAGCTTGGCCAACTGGTCTCCAGCTTGGCCAGCTGGTCTTCAGCTTGGCCAACTAGTCTCCAGCTTGGCCAGCTGGTCTCCAGCTTGGCCAGCCAGCTGGTCTTCAGCTTGGCCAACTGGTCTCCAGCTTGGCCAGCTGGTCTCCAGCTTGGCCAGCTGGTCTCCAGCTTGGCCAACTGGTTTCCAGCTTGGTCAACTGGTCTCCAGCTTGGCCAACTGGTCTCCAGCTTGGCCAGCTGGTCTCCAGCTTGGCCAGCTGGTCTCCAGATTGGTCAGCTTGACTGAGGCAGCACTGGTAGTGAACTCTCAGGTATCACTCAGAGAGTCTGAAGAGCTTATAATCTCAGACAAAAACATCAAAGAGTCTCGACCTTCTTATTAATTACATTTCTTCCCACACATTACCTTAATCAAGAATAGATGAGAACAGGAAATATTCTCGTAAAACATAGCCTTTTAATATTTGCATTATTCATAAGAATATTTGGTCAAAATGTTGAGGTATGAGAAAAAATAATTATAGTGATAATACGATATTAATTATCATATTATAACCACGATTACTTTCACAAGTGAATTATTGCTGCATTAAACATTATATTGTCAGTCCTCGATGACGCACTGCCTTTCTTGGGTTATCCTAGGTGGCTAACCCTTCAGGGTTGAAAATCAGAAGGAAATCTTATCTTATCTTACCTTACCATTTTTTTAAAAACCTCTGAACAAAGTTATGGAATCCTCCTCCCTTCTCTGTTTATGTTCTCTCTAACATGATAATACCCTCCACAGACTAGGACTACTACTACTACTACTATTACTACTACTTCTAGTACTACTACTACAATACTAATTTTACTATTACTGTTGCTACTACTACTACTACTACTACTACTGCTACTACTACTAATACTACTACTACTACTACTATACTACTACTACTACTACTACTACTACTACTACTACTACTACTACTACTACTACTACTACTATACTACTACTACTGCTACTACTACTACTGTTACTACTACTACTGTACTACTACTACTTCTACTACTGCTACTACTACTACTACTGCTACTACTACTACTACTACTACTACTACCACTACTACTACTACTACTAATACTACTACTACTTCAAGAATAATAAGTACTTCCTCTACCACTGTTACTACAATAACAACTACTTCTAATACTTGATACTACTATTACCATCACTACTACTACTATTACTACTACTACTACTACTATTACTGCTGCTACTACTGCAGCTACTACCATTAACCACTTCTGCAGCTATCACTACTAGTAATATGCTACAACTAGTCTCTAGCCTGAGGAAGGTACCACTGACCTGACCATGATGATCTTACTGGTCTGAGAGGAACCAAAGTGCACAGGTGATGACGTATACACACGGGGCCAGGAGCTGCGACTCGACCCCTGCAGCCATAAATAGGTGAGTACACATATACACAGATTACCAAACATAATTTACACAAAGTAAGTCAATTGCTGGGACAAATAATTCCATAACAAGAGAGGCCTTAGCGTCAGGTTTCACCTGGCCTTGCGAGATGTTGACACTGGGTCACGATGGACCAGTGTCTGATACGAGGATGTTGCACATAGACATTTTATTTTATATCATGAAATACATTTTATCAGGTTAATATTATAGTTTTTATTATTAACAAGAAATGTTGAAATCTCCAGTTAAATTATTGTAGTACATCAAATTTAACCTATCTGTATTAATGTATGATTCAGATTTTGCAAGGAATTATATATATATATTGTGTTCATCAAAGGTAATCTTTTTAAATCACTTGTTACACAATTACCTTTCAGGTTAATGTAATGAGAGTCATCTTTCTCATGAGTAGAGATTACGTTTATTAAATTTCCTTACACAGAATTCTTTTGTTGTGAGAAATTCACAATTTATCGTCAGTTTCCACTGTGATGATATTCGTAAATTCCCTCAATAATCTACAGGCTCAAGAGAGGTCGTAGCCAACGAGTGTCAGTTAATAAACATGGGATTCGAACCGTGGTCTTGGCAGGTGGCAAGCTCAGTATTGTAGCCACTCGAAGGGTTTACAATAGAATGATGTTACAACCAGTACAACTGTGACTTGTTTGTATCAGAGGTAACTAGTGTTATTAGTGTTGTAACTAGTGTTACGAGTGCTGTAAATATTGTTACGAGCGTTGTAATTAGCTTTATAAGTGTTGTAAGCAGTGCTATGAGTGTTGTAACTGGTGTTCCGAGTGTTGTAACTGGTGTTCCGAGTGTTGTAACTGGTTTTCCGAGTGTTGTAACTCGTGTTCCGAGTGGTGTTCCGAGTGTTGTAACTGGTGTTCCGAGTGTTGTAACTGGTGTTCCGAGTGTTGTAACTCGTGTTCCGAGTGGTGTTCCGAGTGTTGTAACTGGTGTTCCGAGTGTTGTAACTGGTGCTCAGAGTGTTGTAACTAGTGTTACGAGTGTTGTAACTAGTGTTATTAGTGTTGTAACTAATGTTCCGAGTGTAATAACTAGTGTTACGAGTGTAATAACTAGTGTTACGAGTGTTGTAACTAGTGTTATTAATGTTGTAACTAATGTTCCGAGTGTAATAACTAGTGTTATGAGTGTAATAACTAGTGTTACGAGTGTAATAACTAGTGTTACGAGTGTTGTAACTGGTGTTACGAGTGTTGTAACTAATGTTCCGAGTGTAATAACTAGTGTTACGAGTGTAATAACTAGTGTTACGAGTGTTGTAACTGGTGTTCCGAGTGTTGTAATTATTATTGAAAAGAGTTTTGCAACCAGTGTTGTAACTAGTATTATAACTAGTAATATCACTAGAATTGTAACTAGTATTGCAATTAGTTTTGTAACTATTATTACAATTAGTATTATAACTAGTAATATATCTCGTATTGTAACTAATACTGTAACAAATATTATAGCTAGTTTTTTAACTAGTATTGTAACTAGCTATATAACTAATATTTTTAACTAGTGTAATAACTAGAATTGTAACTAGCAGTAAAACAGAAAAATGCTAAATTATTCTGTTTGGCTGAGTGCACAAGCTGAGTGCACGGGCTGAGTGCACAGGCTGAGTGCACAGGCTGAGTGCACAAGCTGAGTGCACGGGCTGAGTGCACAGGCTGAGTGCACAGGCTGAGTGCACAGGCTGAGTGCACGGGCTGAGTGCACGGGCTGAGTGCACAGGCTGAGTGCACGGGCTGAGTGCACGGGCTGAGTGCACAGGCTGAGTGCACAGATTGAGTGCACAGGCTGAGTGCACAGGCTGAGTGCACAGGCTGAGTGCACAGGCTGAGTGCACAAGCTGAGTGCACGGGCTGAGTGCACAGGCTGAGTGCACAGGCTGAGTGCACAGGCTGAGTGCACGGGCTGAGTGCACGGGCTGAGTGCACAGGCTGAGTGCACAGGCTGAGTGCACAGGCTGAGTGCACAGGCTGAGTGCACGGGCTGAGTGCACGGGCTGAGTGCACAGGCTGAGTGCACAGGCTGAGTGCACAGGCTGAGTGCACGGGCTGAGTGCACAGGCTGAGTGCACAGGCTGAGTGCACGGGCTGAGTGCACGGGCTGAGTGCACAGGCTGAGTGCACAGATTGAGTGCACAGGCTGAATGCACAGGCTGAGTGCACAGGCTGAGTGCACAGGCTGAGTGCACAGGCTAAATGCACAGGCTGAGTGCACAGGCTGAGTGCACAGGTTGAATGCACAAGCTGAGTGCACGGGCTGAGTGCACAGGTTGAGTGCACATGGGGACGGTGCCAAGACTAACCTGGTCAGAATGCACACATAACCCACACACAGGAGAAAGACACTTATAAAGAAGTCTCAGTCCGAGTTGCATTATTAACTAGCCACACTAACACACGAAGGTGAGGGAGCCAGTATGTATACGAGAAGAGGGCAGGGACGGGACAACTACTACTACTACTACTACTACTACTACTACTACTACTACTACTACTACTACTACTACTACTACTACTACTACTACCACCACTACTACTACTATTACTACTACTACTACTGCTACTGGCTCGCTTGACTTCACTTTCTATCTCTTGCGCCACTACCACTACTCCCTCTACCTATTACTATCTACTACTATTACTACTACAACCTTAACTAACTCTCTTTCTACCTGTCTTTCTTCCCTCTCTGTCCTCCTGATTTCCTGCCCTCCTCGCTCCCTGCCATCATCGCTCCCTTACCTCCTGGCTCCCTTACCTTCGTATGTCAGTGTGACTTGTAAATGGTCCAAGTCGAACCATTAAAAAGCTTCTCTCACTAATGTGCTGTTATTTGTGTATTGTTCCAGTCATGGTGTTGTAGTTTTTTTCTTCTTTCTGGTCATAATGGCTACTGGAAATGTGCAAAAATATTTGAGTGAATGTGTAAGTATTTGAGTGAATGTGTAAATATTTGAGTGAATGTGTAAATATTTGAGTGAATATAAATAAATAGATAAAAGTGCAAACACATAAGTTAATGTGTGCGTTTACGGTAACCTGAAAATGATAGTAGTTTTTTACACCGGTTGTTAGAGTGTCCTAGAAGGTTACCAAGATATGTCTAACAGCGTAAATCAGTAGAAACACAGCGTTCATGAGCGAAACATTGTGATAATATAGGCTGAAGTTGTATCATGTGTCTTCGTACACACGGGAGAAAGGTGGTATGAACAGGAGACACTGGTACACACATGAGACAGGTGGTATACACAGGAGACAGCTGTTGTGCCAGCTGATTCCTATGCGAACCAGCTGGTACACATAGGAGACAGCTGGTATATACAGAAGACAGTCGGCACACACAGGAGACAGCTGGCACACACAGGAGACAGCTGGCACACACAGGAGACAGCTGGCACACAGGAGAGAAACAAATGGTATAAAAAGGAGGCATCTGGCAAACACAGGAGACAGCTGGTACACACAGGCGACAGGTGGTATACACAGGAGACAGGTGGCACACACATCAGACAGCTGGCACTCAAAAGAGACAGCTGGCACACATGGGAGACAGATGACATTGGATATAAATTGTCAGGGTGGGTTGAGATGGGAACACACCGTTCAGAACTAACGACGTTCACTTTCTAACATGTTCAAGGCACTCTCTCTCTCTCTCTGTGTGTCTCTCTCTCTCTCTCTCTCTCTCTCTCTCTCGCTCTCTCTCTCTCTTTCTTGAACAAACGATTAAGACACGTGCAACACTGAGGCGTCTATACTGTCGAAACGTTTCGTCTACTCTGCAGGCTTCTTCAGCCGAGTGTAGATGTGTAGGGAACAGAGCAGTGTACACGTGTTTCACTTATCTGTATGTTCAAGTCAACACTGTGAGTGAGAAACTGGGTATTTGTCACCAGTAACTCTCCGAGTACATTGTTCTAAAGTGCATCGTTGCTGTTTTTAATATATAGTCGTAAAAGTATCATATATTATGATTATAACAAAATAATGACTTTTTTATGGGGTGGTCTAGTAAGCCAGCTTAAGGCCTCGATCACATGATCAAATGCTCTACGGGGTGGGTATGACCACGAGTTAAATCATACGTATGGAGAAATGTTTACATTTCTGCTGACAAACAAAATAGTATCACCAATAAGCTGACGAGAGCCGTGTTAGTAAGCACAGTTAGAGGTGCTTTATCTGGAAGCGACGGGCTACGTCAGCAGGCAGCAAATATCACCAGGGCAGACGCCATCAGGAGAGTTTTAACGTTCATGGAACACAGGAAACCTTCTTTGAAGACAGGAAGAGGCGTGACCAGGGTTTGCAAGTGGTTCCTGCCTGGACTGCTGTTGCTGGTGCTGATGCTGCTGCCGCTGCTGCTGCTGTTGCTGCTGCTGAAGATGAGGATGATGCTTCTTGGACTGCTGATATTATTGCTGCTGCTGCTTGGATTGCTGTTATTGTTGTTGCTGCTGCTGCTTGGACTGCTGTTCCTGCTACCTAGACTGCTGTTTCTGCTGCTGCCTCAGTTACTGATGATACTGCTGGGAATCAAACATTTCACTTAATGCTTCGTCTATATGTGTCTCAGGCTGGTTGGTTAATGGAATTGAAAGTCTGTCTGCTACTAGAGGATCATTAAGGCTCCACTACACTCTTCACCATCATTCAAGAATACCTTAATACTTAAAATAGGAATTACAGTACGTTCGTACTTTGAACTAAAAACAACCAAAGTGCAAAATGGAACTTTGTAAATCATTAACTAGCCTTTTAATATATATTTTCAAATGGTCGTAGTAGCACGCAGTTCAACGGACTAACCACAGCATGGCTAATCAGGAATAGGTTCTAAAACCTTGTCAAGGTTCTTCTTGAATACAGCCAGAGGTTTGTTGATGACTCCCCGTATGGGCGGAGGGAAGGTGTGCATACCACAGGCACTGCCGATCCTGATATCGATCCTTGTAGAGCTCCGATTGTTACACTTTCTTATTCTGAAATCTCTTGTCTCAGACAATCACTCCCTGTCTCCGCTCCCTGAGGTGTTCTTTGATCCACTCCACTGCATTCACTGATATTCCTGACACAACCTGAAGTTTTCGTCAAAGTCTCTTGTGAGGTGCAGTATCAAATGTCTTCTCTGCTGTCTCTCTCTCTCTCTTGCCTCATCTCCGCTAGTATGTCATAGAAATTCAACAGGATGATAACATTAGATTTACCATCTCTCAACCCGTCCTTGTTATTGTTCATGAATCCACTTCACTCCGAGTGCTCTGCCACTCTCCTTCTGATTATCTTCTCCATTACCTTGCAAGGTATGCGTGTCGGTGACGCTGTTCTGTTGTTTAGAATTGTACGTTTCATGTCAGTGATGATAGTCTGTTGTTTATCACTGTACATTGCATGTCAGTGATGCTGGTCTGTTGTTTATCACTGTACATTGCATGTCAGTGATGCTGGTCTGTTGTTTAGCACTGTACGTTTCATGTCAGTGATGCTGGTCTGTTGTTTAGCACTGTACGTTTCATGTCAGTGATGCTGGTCTGTTGTTTAGCACTGTACGTTTCATGTCAGTGATGCTGGTCTGTTGTTTAGCACTGTATGTTTCATGTCAGTGATGCTGGTCTGTTGTTTAGCACTGTACGTTGCATGTCAGTGATGCTGGTCTGTTGTTTAGCACTGTATGTTGCATGTCAGTGATGCTGGTCTGTTGTTTAGCACTGTACGTTTCATGTCAGTGATGCTGGTCTGTTGTTTATCACTGTACATTGCATGTCAGTGATGCTGGTCTGTTGTTTAGCACTGTATGTTTCATGTCAGTGATACTGGTCTGTTGTTTAGCACTGTACGTTGCATGTCAGTGATGCTGGTCTGTTGTTTAGCACTGTATGTTGCATGTCAGTGATGCTGGTCTGTTGTTTAGCACTGTACGTTTCATGTCAGTGATGCTGGTCTGTTGTTTAGCACTGTACGTTGCATGTCAGTGATGCTGGTCTGTTGTTTAGCACTGTACGTTTCATGTCAGTGATGCTGGTCTGTTGTTTAGCACTGTACGTTTCATGTCAGTGATGCTGGTCTGTTGTTTAGCACTGTACATCTGCCTCCTCTAATTCCTTTCATAAACGTAATACCTACGTTATGAATATCTTGTAGCCACTTAAATATGGTTGCAGGGGTCGATTCACAGCTCCTGGCCCCTCTCTGTGTGTGTCTGTGGCTAGTATAAGTCGTAATTTTTCTCAGATAACTTTTGGCTCAAACTTTCCAGTTATTTGATGTAATTTTTAATTCATTTTTTTTCACAAGTAAATGCAAAGACATTCTCTTGATATTACATAAATGGGAAGAATTTATTAAAAACTTTTATAATTTTTTTAGGAGGTAAGAGCAATGATGTACAGCTCTTGTCCTCACGTCAGAGCTCTCTCATGTTACTCCAAGCTGATATTTTGTTCTCAGAGTGAAACCTTGAATGTGTTACTTGTTCTCAGAGTGAAATTTTTAGTGTGTTACTTGTTCTCAGAGTGAAACCTTGAATGTGTTACTTGTTCTCAGAGTGAAACCTTGAATGTGTTACTTGTTCTCAGAGTGAAACCTTGAATGTGTTACTTGTTCTCAGAGTGAAACCTTGAATGTGTTACTTGTTCTCAGAGTGAAACCTTGAATGTGTTACTTGTTCTCAGAGTGAAACCTTGAATGTGTTACTTGTTCTCAGAGTGAAACCTTGAATGTGTTACTTGTTCTCAGAATGAAACCTTGAATGTGTTACTTGTCCTCAGAGTGAAACCTTCAGTGTGTTACTTGTTCTCAGAGTGAAACCTTCAGTGTGTTACTTGTTCTCAGAGTGAAACCTTCAGTGTGTTACTTGTTCTCAGAGTGAAACCTTCAGTGTGTTACTTGTTCTCAGAGTGAAACCTTCAGTGTGTTACTTGTCCTCAGAGTGAAACCTTCAGTGTGTTACTTGTCCTCAGAGTGAAACCTTCAGTGTGTTACTTGTCCTCAGAGTGAAACCTTCAGTGTCTTACTTGTTCTCAGAGTGAAACCTTCAGTGTCTTACTTGTCCTCAGAGTGAAACCTTCAGTGTGTTACTTGTCCTCAGAGTGAAACCTTCAGTGTCTTACTTGTTCTCAGAGTGAAACCTTCAGTGTCTTACTTGTTCTCAGAGTGAAACCTTCAGTGTCTTACTTGTTCTCAGAGTGAAACCTTCAGTGTCTTACTTGTTCTCAGATTGAAACCTTCAGTGTCTTACTTGTTCTCAGAGTGAAACCTTCAGTGTGTTACTTGTTCTCAGAGTGAAACCTTCAGTGTCTTACTTGTTCTCAGAGTGAAACCTTCAGTGTCTTACTTGTTCTCAGAGTGAAACCTTCAGTGTCTTACTTGTTCTCAGAGTGAAACCTTCAGTGTCTTACTTGTTCTCAGAGTGAAACCTTCAGTGTCTTACTTGTTCTCAGAGTGAAACCTTCAGTGTCTTACTTGTTCTCAGAGTGAAACCTTCAGTGTCTTACTTGTTCTCAGAGTGAAACCTTCAGTGTCTTACTTGTTCTCAGAGTGAAACCTTCAGTGTCTTACTTGTTCTCAGAGTGAAACCTTCAGTGTCTTACTTGTTCTCAGAGTGAAACCTTCAGTGTCTTACTTGTTCTCAGAGTGAAACCTTCAGTGTGTTACTTGTTCTCAGAGTGAAACCTTCAGTGTGTTACTTGTCCTCAGAGTGAAACCTTCAGTGTGTTACTTGTCCTCAGAGTGAAACCTTCAGTGTCTTACTTGTCCTCAGAGTGAAACCTTCAGTGTGTTACTTGTTCTCAGAGTGAAACCTCCAGTGTGTTACTTGTTCTCAAAGTGAAACCTTCAGTGTGTTACTTGTCCTCAGAGTGAAACCTTCAGTGTGTTACTTGTCCTCAGAGTCACTTGTTCTCAGAGTGAAACCTCCAGTGTGTTACTTGTTCTGAAAGTGGAACCTCCAGTGTGTTACTTGTTCTGAAAGTGAAACCTTCAGTGTGTTACTTGTTCTCAGAGTGAAACCTTCAGTGTGTTACTTGTCCTCAGAGTGAAACCTTCAGTGTGTTACTTGTCCTCAGAGTGAAACCTTCAGTGTCTTACTTGTTCTCAGAGTGAAACCTTCAGTGTGTTACTTGTCCTCAGAGTGAAACCTTCAGTGTGTTACTTGTCCTCAGAGTGAAACCTTCAGTGTGTCACTTGTCCTCAGAGTGAAACCTTCAGTGTGTTACTTGTCCTCAGAGTGAAACCTTCAGTGTGTTACTTGTCCTCAGAGTGAAACCTTCAGTGTCTTACTTGTTCTCAGAGTGAAACCTTCAGTGTGTTACTTGTCCTCAGAGTGAAACCTTCAGTGTGTTACTTGTCCTCAGAGTGAAACCTTCAGTGTGTCACTTGTCCTCAGAGTGAAACCTTCAGTGTGTTACTTGTCCTCAGAGTGAAACCTTCAGTGTGTTACTTGTCCTCAGAGTGAAACCTTCAGTGTGTTACTTGTCCTCAGAGTGAAACCTTCAGTGTGTCACTTGTCCTCAGAGTGAAACCTTCAGTGTGTTACTTGTCCTCAGAGTGAAACCTTCAGTGTGTCACTTGTCCTCAGAGTGAAACCTTCAGTGTGTCACTTGTCCTCAGAGTGAAACCTTCAGTGTGTTACTTGTCCTCAGAGTGAAACCTTCAGTGTGTTACTTGTCCTCAGAGTGAAACCTTCAGTGTGTCACTTGTTCTCAGAGTGAAACTCTCATTGTGTGTTCTCAGAAGGATGGTGGGAACAAAGTATTTTCCGTCATATAAGGCGCGCCTTTTTTCTCCACAAAAGTCTTGGAAAATCGGTCTGCGCCTTATATGCTCAAGGTCAGGGTCAAGAGTAGGCTTTGCCAAAAAGTAAAAGCATAATTAACCATTGAATATAATTACAGATTTGCCCTAATTATACTTCTGTCGTGCGTCTTATATGCCGGAAAATATGGTAACTGGAATCACTCTTTAACTTATCAATTTCCTGCAGTGCTTGAAGGCAACAAGCACTCACTAAGCTCTCCTGTTGCAACAAGCACTTGTTAAGCTCTCCTGTTGTAACAAGAACTCGTTAAGCTCTCCTGTTGCAACAAGCACTCGTTAAACTCCCCTGTTGAAACAAGCACTCGTTAAACTCCACAGTTGCAACAAGCACTCGTTAAACTCCCCTGTTGCAACAAGCACTCGTTAAACTCCCCTGTTGCAACAAGTATTCGTTAAACTCCCTTGTTGCAACAAGCACTCGTTAAACTCCCCTGTTGCAGCAAGCACTCGTTAAACTCCCCTGTTCCAAAAAGCTCTCGTTGAATTCCCCTGTTGCAACAGGCACTCGTTAAACTCCAATGTTGCAACAAGCACTCGTTAAGCTCCCCTGTTGCAACAAGCACACGCTAAACTCCCCCGTTGCAACAAACTCTCGTTAAACTCCCCTGTTGCAACAAGCACTTGTTAAACTCCCCTGTTGCAACAAACTCTCGTTAAACTCCCCTGTTGCAAAAAGCACTCATTAAACTCCCTTGTTGCAACAAACTCTCGTTAAACTCCCCTGTTGCAAAAAGCACTCGTTAAACTCCCTTGTTGCAACAAGCACTCGTTAAACTCCTCTGTTGCAACAAGCACTCGTTGAACTCCCCTGTTGCAACAAGCACTCGTTAAACTCCCCTGTTGCAACAAGCACTCGTTAAACTCCCCTGTTGCAACAAGCACTCGTTAAACTCCCCTGTTCCAACAAGCACTCGTTAAACTCCCCTGTTCCAACAAGCACTCGTTGAACTCCCCTGTTGCAACAAGCACTCGTTAAACTCCCCTGTTGCAACAAGCACTCGTTAAACTCCCATGTTGAAACAAGCACTCGTTAAACTCCTCTGTTGCAACAAGCACTCGTTAAACTCCCCTGTTGCAAAAAGCACTCGTTAAACTCCTCTGTTGCAACAAGCACTCGTTAAACTCCCTTGTTGCAACAAGCACTCGTTAAACTCCCCTGTTGCAACAAGCACTCGTTAAACTCCCTTGTTGCAACAAGCCCTCGTTAAACTCCCATGTTCCAACAAGCACTCGTTAAACTCCCTTGTTGCAACAAGCACTCGTTAAACTCCCCTGTTGCAACAAGCACTCGTTAAACTCCCCTGTTGCAACAAGCACTCGTTAAACTCCCCTGTTGCAACAAGCACTCGTTAAACTCACCTGTTGCAAAAAGCACTCGTTAAACTCCCCTGTTCCAACAAGCACTCGTTAAACTCCCCTGCTCCAACAAGCACTCGTTGAACTCCCCTGTTGCAACAAGCACTCGTTAAACTCCCCTGTTCCAACAAGCACTCGTTGAACTCCCCTGTTGCAACAAGCACTCGTTAAACTCCCCTGTTGCAACAAGCACTCGTTAAACTCCCCTGTTGCAACAAGCACTCGTTAAACTCCCCTGTTGCAACAAGCACTCGTTAAACTCCCCTGTTGCAACAAGCACTCGTTAAACTCCCCTGTTGCAACAAGCACTCGTTAAACTCTCCTGTTGCAACAAGCACTCGTTAATCTCTCCTGTTACAACAAGCACTCGTTAAACTCTCCTGTTACAACAAGCACTCGTTAAACTCTCCTGTTACAACAAGCACTCGTTAAACTCCCCTGTTGCAACAAGCACTCGTTAAACTCTCCTGTTGCAACAAGCACTCGTTAAACTCTCCTGTTGCAACAAGCACTCGTTAAATTCTCCTGTTACAACAAGCACTCGTTAAACTCTCCTGTTACAACAAGCACTCGTTAAACTCTCCTGTTACAACAAGCACTCGGTAAACTCCCCTGTTGCAACGAGCACTCATTAAACTCTCCTGTTGCAACAAGCACTCGTTAAACTCCCCTGTTGCAACAAGCACTCGTTGAGCTCCCCTGTTGCAACAAGCACTCGTTAAACTCCCCTGTTGCAACAAGCACTCGTTAAACTCCCCTGTTGCAACAAGCACTCGTTAAACTCCCCTGTTGCAACAAGCACTCGTTAAACTCATCTTTTACCTAACTTTTCATATTAGCAGAATTTATTCCCTAAAATAAAAACGTAAGATTTTTTCTGCGTCTGGAATAACAGTTATATCTGTCTAGCTCTAATTGAATTCTAA
>NW_027199715.1:0-28837 GCF_038502225.1 Cherax quadricarinatus | reverse complement strand
CATTGTATTCTATTTAACTTAAAATTATCTACAGTCCTGTAACAAAAAATAATTTATTTTTAAGAATCCAACGATAAAACTGATAAAAAATGGTAAATTGCAACTCAGTTCAAAATTAATATATAAAAAACTCCTTCGTATTAAGATAAACCACCATTTAGGAATTGAAGCTTACTATAAATGGCAAACGGAATTTACACATTTACACATGTCAGATCGAGTGAACAGGTGTTAGGATGGACATCTAGTCTTACCAGCAAGTCCGTTATACAACTTAAAATTAACTTGGCAGCAAAGCGCCGGGTCGGTTGCGTCAGTCGCGGAGCTCCGAGAAATCAGCGATATATTATGGAACTTTATAGCATTGGAACGATGAAATTACGAGTGAACTCATAAAGTGCGAGTCTCCAGTTCTGGAAACTTGTGAAAAGGAATAAAATTGTTTTGTTTGGAAAACAAAAGAAAAATAATGTGTTTAGCTGGTGATTTTTTTACAGAATGGGAGTTGTTTACTTTACTGTAATTGTGTGAAGGAGAAAAAAAATAATTCATTGAATTAGAAGTGAAAAAGTATATACAAACAAATATAGGAAAAATATTACAGGCAGAAATACTTGTGTACAGGACTAAAAGCCTAATATTGGTGAATTTGTACAGTAATTCAGAACAATATTGCAACTGAATCAGTGTATTAGTGTCCTGAAGTCAGTTACGGAAAATATAAAAACAAAATACATAAAGAGGGGAAATACAATGAGTTAATTTAATCAGTAAGCCTAGTGTGTTGTACACGAAATTTCTGGCTTTGCCACAGGAGGAATTTTTTTTTTTGGTGGTATGTAGCTTTTGTTTTTTTCGAAATGTGAGGAGAAAAATTAAGAGTCAATGGTCACTGGTTGCTAGTCATTAAAGCAGTGAAAATTTTATTTTGGGAATGTGACTAAATGTGAAAATTACATAATGTTAAAATCTACATAGTGGTTATTTGTAATTTACATTGTATTACAAGTACTAAATGTTGATTATTAGGGAATTGTGATTTGTTGACATCACAGAAGAAGAGTTCCATAGATGCTGGATTACCTTCCAGCGGCTGCTGGACCACTGCCAGGCACAAGTTAGTTCATTTAAGTACAGTTACACATCAGTGCAGTTAGAAAATTATGAAAGAGGGAACACTGCAACAAGCCTACTGGCCCATGCGAGGCAGGTGTAAGTCTCCTACCGGCTTAAGCCAATGCCCTAACTTAGTCAGGTCAGGTCATATTCACTTAAGGAGTATGGCACCCGACCTCGTAGCACAAGCTAGTCAGATCCAACTCACACACACTAATGTATTTATCTAACCCATTTTTAAAACTACACAAAGTTGTAGCCTTTATAACCTAGGATAACCCAAAAGTCAATGACTCGTGTCTTTTGGTGTCGTGTTTGTTAGGTGTAGAAATCCCACGATAAATTAAATTTAGCAGATAAGTTTATTTCATAGGATACACCAAAGCCAAAAACTGGAGGAAAATCTCAATCTACATTAGAATATGTGTGATAAATGGTTTAAAAAACCGACAAGTTGAAGATTGAGACACATATGCAACATATGGGAATCTTTATTGAGGAAACGTTTCGCCACACAGTGGCTTCATCAGTCCAATACAAAGCAGAAAGTGTAAGGAGAGGAGGAGTTTTTTTTAAACTATTTATCACCTCTGTCAGACACTGCAGCATTATGGGATCTTGATACAAAGAATTCTTCAAAATTTGTCCAACCTTTGGACGAAGACCTACTTAGACCAGTGGATGGTTCCACTATGACCCCGCCTCCTCCTGCTTCGCCTCACCTGACTACAGTATTTAAGCCACGTCTACGGCCCTATGCTGCACATTCTACAAGATTGATGTACAGAACACATTGACTCCAGGCTGAGGGACTGATTACCTCAAACTCCTCCTCTCCTTACACCTCCCTGCTTTGTATGGACTGGTGAAGCCACTGTGTGGCGAAACGTTTCCTCAGTAAAGATTCCCATATGTTACACAAGTGTCTCAATCTTCATCAGTGGAATAATGGAAAGGAAGCAGTTTACTGCATTGGGAGATTGATAACACCATTCCACCGTATCACTACATTCAACCACCACTATTAGCTCATTTCCCTACCATAACCACCCACCAACGCACTCACGCCCACCATACCTACAACTGTCCTCTATGAAAAAAAGAATGGTGGTTGATAAATTATACACATATGCAACGCTTGGGTACCTTTATTGAGGAAACGTTTCGCCACACAGTGGATTCGTCACTCCATTCAAAGGAGAATCGTGAAGAACAGGAGGAGTTTCAGGTAATCAGTCCCTCAGCCTTGAAGTCGATGTTGTCACTCCATCAGTCTTGAAAAGAATACAGCATATGTGTGAAGTAGCTTATATATCGTAGGTAGGAGGGGTCGTAGGGGATGTCACATTTGACCAATGTGGAAGTAGGTCATGCCCAAGGACCTGGCAAGTGAAGAATTCCCTGTATTAAGATCCAAAGATGTTGCTGTGTCAGTTGCATATGTCTAATTTATCAACTTGTCGGTTCTCTGAACGATTCATCTACATTCCTGTCTGACACAGCAACTTCTTGGGATCTTAATACAGGAAATTCTTCACTTGCCTAATCCTTGGGCACGACCTACTTACACATTGGTCAAATATAACACCACCTACGACTGCTGCACCTCTCCTGCCTACGGTATATAAGCTACTTCTTCGCACATATGCTGTATTCATTTCTAGATTGATGGACTGACAACATCGACAATATCAGCATAGTGGACAACTGACCAGACTATATCCTAGAGGCGTAGACTTTGTTAACTACCAGTAACCTGATTCCGGGCATAATGTTGTCGAAGACTGTAGTTTCAGACTACAACGTAATGGTAGTTCCGAACTGCGTGCACTCTGGCCTCAGCCACAGAAACACTGAATTTAATAAATTAAATTACAATGATTCGTGGCCTTCATGAAATAAGCTGGGAAGAGGATAAGGCCACTGTAAATCTAAACCAATTTCTTAGAAGGAACTCGCTGGTAATCGAAGTATGTTTGAAACTCGCACATCTATGGCAGAGAAGAAAAAGAACAAATGACAGATGGAGAGGGAGAGGGGAGCTCCCTCTACAGGCGAAGACGACAACAGCAGCTTCTGAAAGGAAGCAGACTTTCCGAAACTTAAAAGGAAACTTTAGTTACATAAATAAAGAACAAAGCTGAAACTGACTGCGGCATATTGAGTCAAGGAGAAACATTGGGAACGAAGAGCCTTAAATGAAATTAGAAGAAATTCCTAAAAACCTTTCTCAAAGACAGAATCCAGGGACAACTCATATTCACTGATGGCAGTAAAGAAATGAGTGAAATACCGAAATCACAGAATGACGGTGTTCAGTGTTCTACCAGCATAAAGATCCAAATCATTTTTTCATGAAGGAGACAGAGCAGTCATACAACAATTGCTGATATAACTCTTGTCCTTAATTTCTTTGAAGAAGCTATTGATAACATGTTTTATGCATTCTACTCTAGGAGTCCTTTTAAAGACAGGAAAGACTTCAGAGCTATATAAAACACAGGGAACTTTTGCTACCCAGATAAAGTCACCCAACTACTTGGAATGTTGGAAATCCTTTGGAATATACTCCTTGAAATGGAGGAGAGAATGATACATTATAATTTACACCTGGAAAATCTTGGGAGTAATTCCAAACCTGTAATTTGATGTCTCAAGTTTTCGTTTACTCGTATACTTTATCTTATACTCGTGGACGAAATATTATGAATGTTGGTCTCTTGCCTCTCAAGCTTTCGTTCACTGTAAGCTGAAATCACTCCTAATGACTGAATTGACATACGGTGTTACACAACAAACAGCAGGATGCGCGAGGAACTTACTGATAGTTACGCAAGTGTCAAAGGTCCTCGACATACAGATAATTACCAATAAACCTATAGTTGTCCTAAGGAGTAGAAGTCAAATGGTCCTCGATTCTGTCTCTTCCCAGCTGGCCGCTTGCGGACAGCACCAGCAGCCTGGTCAATTAGGCCAGCAAACAGAGGGTCTGGTGTGGGTCCGGGCCACGGGGGCGATGGTCCCCGAGAAACTCGCTGCATTTTCGTCTCGGTCAAAATATTCTCATCGTTTCTAAAGACGCGCTTATTTTGCAGATTAAAAATCATTCTTTGATAAAGAGATCTATTTAAAGCTTTCTTAATATCTAAACAAATATAATCAATCCATTTATTTCTTGAATTTGCTTGACTATCGTAACTTAGTAGTATATTTAATCAACATGAACTTGGAAGTAGGTAACAGAATAACTTACCAAGTACTAAGTTTTTGGTAATCATTTGTTATATCTACGTTACTCTAATACATGTTTTTAATATTTTTACCACATTCATCAGTGACTTTACGGTGCCCGATCAGCCCGACTGTGGTTCGTATGTTGAATTGCATGCGGCCAGCAATAATAACCTGGTTGGTCAGGCTTTGATCCACCGGGAGATTTGATCAAAGACCTGGCAGAGGGAATGTTCACCCTCAGAACGATCTCCAGATAGCGAAAATTGTTAATACAGTGGACCCTCAAATTTAGTCGTGCCTTTTCTGTACGAAAAACTATTTTTATTATCTATAAAATGTATGTTTTGTTAATATTTCCCATAGGTAATAATGTAAATCCAATTAAACTATTCCAAACACCCAAAAATATTAACAAACAATACATTTTATAGATAAAATTAGTTTTGCATACAGAAAAGGCACTTCTAAATTCGAGGGTCCACTGTATTTTAAAGGCTTCAGTATCTCCTTTTTTATTTTTTAATCTTGGCAACATGAATGTAATCTTCTACTTGTCAACAAATTTACCATACTGAAGGAAAAACTTTCATAAATCTGAAGCTGACAGCGAATTCCTCCTGCGTATTATCTTAAATCTTATGGTGATATCCAGTCCGATTAAATGCTTTTATTATCAGATTCCATAAATAATTTTTTATTTTATTTTATCTATAGTAATTTTAGGAACCTCAGTTTAGGCTCTTATCCTCCACAACTTCAGTAAATTTGTCCTTTTGTCCTTCAATTAATTTTCATTTAAACATTTAGTTTACTTTTAAAGACTTCAGTGGAAGATTTGTTTCTAACTTTCTCTTATCTTCCCTTTTTCTTATTTTTTTATTCATCTCTGGTTTATTTAAATGTTTTGTACGTTTCTTGACTAACCAGTTTCCTACACTGGTTCCAATTTTCTTTCATAAAATCAATATAGCAATATTTTTCCAGCACATTTACCCATTCTTTATTGATTTTTTTTTTTTTTGCATTCCAGTTTTGGAATTAGTAATTTGATTCCTTTTACTTATTTGCTACTGAACTCTCTATAAACAAACCTATAATGTATTCTACTCAGTTTCACTAACATTTTCATTATTTTTTATATTATCAGTCATATATTAACAGTATATTGTTTCAAGTTGGGTTTAGTTTGTGCTGAATTATTTTCTCCTCTGTTTTAATAAGTATTATAATAAATCCCAATAGTAAATAATGTAATATTGGCATTTTTTTTTTTTGCTTTCTACTATTGGTGTCAATTCCTTTAAAAGTTGATGCGTAAAAAGTGCGGTCATTACATTTTGGAATTATATTGATTATACTTAAAATCTGTCCACCTAAGCATTCCAATTTATTTAGTAATTAAAGGCTTCATTTATAATATGTATGTCCTTTTAACAGTCATTGTCATCCATAAATTACCACAGTATAATATAAAACTCTTCACTCATCTTCAGAAACTCTTCTCTATTCCAAATATTACTAGACAGTGAGTTGTATTCATTAGGATGAAGAATAATATGACGACGTTTCTGTCTGACTCGGACCGTTAACCAGTTATTCTTTGACTAGGTAATGGTCCAAGGTGGGCCGAAACATCGTCATAAGTTCTCTTCTATACTCAACTAGTTGGGGTTGCAGGGGTCGAGTCACAGCTCCTAGTGGGTTATTTATGCATTACTCCAGTCACAGTATTGTGCCTTTTTGTTTTAATATGATTGTATGCAGTGTAAAATGCGCAGGTGCAACTTATGTGACATTGTGGCAACGTTTCGCTCTCCAGGAGCTTTTTTTCCCCTTAAACTGTCCAAACGTAGATCTACATTTCCGTGCATAGTGCTCCGACCTTGATTTTCTCCATTTGAAAGCATGTAAAACCGGACGTAGATCTTCGCTCGGAGCACTAAGCACTTCAATATAAATCTACGTTTGAACAGTGTATGGATTAAGCCTTTAGCAGCTTGATAAAGCTCCTGGAGAGCGAAACGTTACCACAATAAAATGTCATATTAGTTGCACTTGTGTTCTTTTACCAAATACATTGTCGGTAATTGTACCAACATTAATACGTGATTGCATGCTGTATACATAAGACCTGTAATTACCAAGGCTGGCTGGCTCCTCAGGAAAATTAATGAATAGAAAAAGAAATAATAATTCACAAAGATAAACACTTTATTATTTAGTAACGCAAAGATAAAACATTAAAAAATGAAGGTATATCCTACTCGAAAGAAAAATTAAATGAAAAATTGCCATTTGAATTCAACGCTAATATGTACAAGTAAACTGGGGTGTCTGGTTGATGTTGACACCGTCTTGTAGAAATTGTAGCCGTTGCTGATGTGTGTGGGGGGGGGGGGGGGTCACAGGTGTTGGTGACAATCCAACAACTAGTTCTTCACAGAGTCTATAGCCTTGAATAGTCAGTCCAGATGACAGGAACGCAGGTTCTTTACCACTGCGAATTGAGGGGTAGTCGTCTGCGGTTGACTGTAAGTAATCAGGTAGGTAGAATATGAATGACGTCTCATGGGCTGTTTCAGTCAGTCTCCTTCAACACTTTTCGTTGGTTGGCAGGTGACCCGATCTGTCATTCCAAGCTGGAAAGAGGGACAGGTTACCCACTGCTTAAGAAATCACTCTCCACGATAAGTGCAAGATACTTAAAAAAGGTGGTGATTATCTTAAAAGTCTCATGTGGAGCTTAAAACTGAAAGGACTAAGTTTATTATGGGTCAAAAGTGATGATTTCAACCAATATCCACTAAAATAGGAGCAGGCTTTTACTTACAGTTGTGCTGGGAGCCCCACACGTCACCTTTCGTGGTGGGGGAAAAATTAGGGGGGGGAAGGGGATAGCTGGAGCTAGACTGACCCTACCTTAACAAGCAGCCGGCAATCAAACTATCGTTACCATATACTCGCTCGCTACTCCTATCTGTTGAACTTTTCCCTCACAGAAAACAATATGAACTTCAATGAAGAAAAATTTCAACTACTCAGATATGGAAAATTTGAGAAAATTAAAGCTCTGTCAGGGAGTACAACAAATTCTAAGCACACAATAGAGCGAGAAACTAATGTGAAGGACCTGGGAGTGATAATGTTAGGAAATCTCACCTTCAAAGACCACTACAATGTATCTACCTCATGTGCTAGAAAAATGATAGGGTGGATAATGAGATCCTTCAAAACCAGGGACGCAAAGGGCATAATGATTCATTTCAGATCGTTTGTTCTCTCTAGGCTGGAATACTGCTGTACACCAACTGCTCCCTTCAAAGCAGGCGAAATTAATGACCTAGAAAATGTACAGAGAACTTTCACGGCACACGTAAGTACGAAAAAGCTCCTATATTACTGGGCACGGTCGAACTCCCTTGATTTGTATTCCCTGGAATGCAGGAGAGAAAGATACATTATAATTTACACTTATAAAATCCTAGAGGGATTAGTACCAAACTTGCACACGAAATCACTCCCTATGAAAGCAAAAGACTCGGCAGTAGAGGCAACATTCCCCCAGTGAAAAGCGGGGGCGCCAGAGTACACAGAGATAACACAATAAGTGTCAGGGTCCCAAGACTGTTCAACTTCCTCCCAGCAAACATAAGGATTAACAATAGACCGCTGGCTGTCTTCAAGAAGGCACTGGGCAAGCACATAAAGTCAGTACCTGACCAGCCGAGCTTAGGGTCTTACGTCGGTATACGTGCGGCCAGCAGTAACATCCTGGTTGATCAGACCCTGATCCACCACAAGGCCTGACCCCCGAAACTCTCTCCAGGTATAGTACGTGTTTTCAATCAACTGGGACATGACCTGTGTTACTTATGAATATTTGCAAATTAAAGAGAATAATGAGAATATTCTCAAGCACCACAGATAAAGCATTTCCACTGCTCGTAGCACCTGTTTCCAGCTGGCCGCCTAAACATATAACTGGATACTCAACTATGTAGTGGTAGAGGTCGTGTATCTCCTCTCTTTTTTTACAGAGATTGCATGTGGAAAAAGCAGGGTTGTGATGTCTGTTTTTAGTATTAGGAATATTATTAGGAGAGACGTACATAATGAAACTGAAAGTCATAGGAATGCATTTAGAGTTCTTAGTAAACATATAACTTACTATGATATTAAAATAGATAAATATGTTTATAGATCAACTAGTAATGTGAAGTGACTGATGTTGTAGTCAGGATTAGGCTGGTTACAAATGCTTCTGCCAATTTAGCTGACACAGATGATGATCATACTAAATGCAAAGTATGTGATCAGTCCAATGGAGACCACCTTGCATATTAGAACGGATCATAATGCGTTATACTAATGCCATCAGGTCTGTGGGTACCTGTCTCTGTTTATCTAGGTTTTGGCTGTGTGAGAAAAGTAGTGTGTACAATGATGCAGATTGCATAGGATCGAATTCAGTTCGAGACAGAGGTATAATATCGTTTGCGATATGTTAAGAATGCATTGCATTTTATATATATATATATATATATATATATATATATATATATATATATATATATATATATATATATATATATATAATATAATTATTTTATCTCACTGGCCTGTTCCCACCAAGGCCGGGTGGCCCGAAAAAAAAAAAACTTTCACCATCATTCACTCCATCACTGTCTTGCCAGAAGGGTGCTTTACACTACAGTTTTTAAACTGCAACATTAACACCCCTCCTTCAGAGTGCAGGCACTGTACTTCCCATCTCCAGGACTCAAGTCCGGCCTGCCGGTTTCCCTGAATCCCTTCATAAATGTTACTTTGCTCACACTCAAACAGCACGTCAAGTATTAAAAACCATTTGTCTCCATTCACTCCTATCAAACACGCTCACGCATGCCTGCTGGAAGTCCAAGCCCCTCGCACACAAAACCTCCTTTACCCCCTCCCTCCAACCTTTCCTAGGCCGACCCCTACCCCGCCTTCCTTCCACTACAGTCTGATACACTCTTGAAGTCATTTTGTTTCGCTCCATTCTCTCTACATGTCCGAACCACCTCAACAACCCTTCCTCAGCCCTCTGGACAACAGTTTTGGTAATCCCGCACCTCCTCCTAACTTCCAAACTACGAATTCTCTGCATTATATTCACACCACACATTGCCCTCAGACATGACATCTCCACTGCCTCCAGCCTTCTCCTCGCTGCAACATTCATCACCCATGCTTCACACCCATATAAGAGCGTTGGTAAAACTATACTCTCATACATTCCCCTCTTTGCCTCCAAGGACAAAGTTCTTTGTCTCCACAGACTCCTAAGACTCATCAATTCTATGATTCACCTCATCTTTCATAGACCCATCCGCTGACACGTCCACTCCTAAATATCTGAATACATTCACCTCCTCCATACTCTCTCCCTCCAATCTGATATCCAATCTTTCATCACCTAATCTTTTTGTTATCCTCATAACCTTACTCTTTCCTGTATTCACTTTTAATTTTCTTCTTTTGCATACCCTACCAAATTCATCCACCAATCTCTGCAACTTCTCTTCAGAATCTCCCAAGAGCACAGTGTCATCAGCAAAGAGCAACTGTGACAACTTCCACTTTGTGTGATTCCTTATCTTTTAAATATATATATATATATATATATATATATATATATATATATATATATATATATATATATATATATATTATTTATTTATTTAATATCTATATATAATTAGTACATCGTCTCCATAGAAATATTACAAAGTTTGTTGCATATTGCCCGTTTCACTATTTGTCAAGGTTATGTGCCTTAAGATTCCAGGCGAGTCCAGTGTTTTTCTTGCACATAGTGGACAGTGGATCGAATCACCACCACTCTTTCCAGTTATGCTGAGTGCCTTGATGCTAGCGGAAAGCTCTTGATCTAAGGAACTGGAACGTCGCTCTATTTAGAACAAATCGGATTACCTTTCCCCAGGCGTTGTATGATCTCGTCCAATTTAGGTCTTCATTATAAATTAACTAAAATTACATGAGTCCGCTTCTTGCCCTGAATGGCCCTAAAGAGTATTGAACTTCATAATGTTTTTTCCATTCTTCTTTGTAAGGGTTTGACTGAAATACAATGACTTCATCACTGGCTCTTATATCTGTCCGACTCTTTCGAAGTATAACATTTTTTGGGGGTATATATATTGTGATCCTCCAGCTTATTGATTGTGTCTGCATTTTCACGTTTACACATGACTGGATCTTTGTTCTGCATAAGCTTGCTGCCTTAACAACAACAATTGAATACAATGGCTCAATTAATAGATGTTTATTCTGCTTGTAGCAACTGTTATCCCTGAACAATGTGAGTACCAAACTCAAACCCGGTGATCTATTGTTAATACTTTATGCTCTGTGATTGGCTTCTACCAACCCGTGATGGCTATATTATTGTTGCTCACGAAACAGTAATGACACGATTGCAAACAAACCATACTTCGGGCGTCGGTCTGCAGTTTTAAGACTAATCGCGGGTTCTATTCTTGTCCGTTTTACTTTTTTTTTTACGTTGCTATGGGTTGCATGGCTGTTTGTCGGTAGACATCAGGCTACATAGATGAATTCCTTTTAGATGCATAACTGCTGGCTGCTCGGATGCTCGCTGCATAGCAGCTGATTACTAGCTGCATGACGTGTAACTGCAAGACTGTTGAGTGAAGAGCCATCGGTTGTATAGCCAGTTATAATGCTGATATTTTCATGCTGGTCACATGACGTGGTTGCTGGCAGCATGACTGCAGAGTGCGTGGTTGCTGGCAGCATGACTGCAGAGTGCGTGGTTGCTGGCTGCATGACTGCAGAGTGCGTGGTTGCTGGCTGCATGACTGCAGAGTGCGTGGTTGCTGGCTGCATGACTGCAGAGTGCGTGGTTGCTGGCTGCATGACTGCAGAGTGCGTGGTTGCTGGCTGCATGACTGCAGAGTGCGTGGTTGCTGGCTGCATGACTGCATAGTGCGTGGTTGCTGGCTGCATGACTGCATAGTGCGTGGTTGCTGGCTGCATGACTGCATAGTGCGTGGTTGCTGGCTGCATGACATGACTGCAGAGTGCGTGGTTGCTGGCTGCATGACTGCAGAGTGCGTGGTTGCTGGCTGCATGACTGCAGAGTGCGTGGTTGCTGGCTGCATGACTGCAGAGTGCGTGGTTGCTGGCTGCATGACTGCAGAGTGCGTGGTTGCTGGCTGCATGACTGCAGAGTGCGTGGTTGCTGGCTGCATGACTGCAGAGTGCGTGGTTGCTGGCTGCATGACTGCAGAGTGCGTGGTTGCTGGCTGCATGACTGCGTGGTTGCTGGCTGCATGACTGCAGAGTGCGTGGTTGCTGGCTGCATGACTGCAGAGTGCGTGGTTGCTGGCTGCATGACTGCAGAGTGCGTGGTTGCTGGCTGCATGACTGCAGAGTGCGTGGTTGCTGGCAGCATGACTGCAGAGTGCGTGGTTGCTGGCAGCATGACTGCAGAGTGCGTGGTTGCTGGCAGCATGACTGCAGAGTGCGTGGTTGCTGGCTGCATGACTGCAGAGTGCGTGGTTGCTGGCTGCATGACTGCAGAGTGCGTGGTTGCTGGCTGCATGACTGCAGAGTGCGTGGTTGCTGGCTGCATGACTGCAGAGTGCGTGGTTGCTGGCTGCAGTGCGTGGTTGCTGGCTGCATGACTGCAGAGTGCGTGGTTGCTGGCTGCATGACTGCAGAGTGCGTGGTTGCTGGCTGCATGACTGCAGAGTGCGTGGTTGCTGGCTGCATGACTGCAGAGTGCGTGGTTGCTGGCTGCATGACTGCAGAGTGCGTGGTTGCTGGCTGCATGACGGCAGAGTGCGTGGTTGCTGGCTGCATGACTGCAGAGTGCGTGGTTGCTGGCTGCATGACTGCAGAGTGCGTGGTTGCTGGCTGCATGACTGCAGAGTGCGTGGTTGCTGGCTGCATGACTGCAGAGTGCGTGGTTGCTGGCTGCATGACTGCAGAGTGCGTGGTTGCTGGCTGCATGACTGCAGAGTGCGTGGTTGCTGGCTGCATGACTGCAGAGTGCGTGGTTGCTGGCTGCATGACTGCAGAGTGCGTGGTTGCTGGCTGCATGACTGCAGAGTGCGTGGTTGCTGGCTGCATGCATGACTGCAGAGTGCGTGGTTGCTGGCTGCATGACTGCAGAGTGCGTGGTTGCTGGCTGCATGACTGCAGAGTGCGTGGTTGCTGGCTGCATGACTGCAGAGTGCGTGGTTGCTGGCTGCATGACTGCAGAGTGCGTGGTTGCTGGCTGCATGACTGCAGAGTGCGTGGTTGCTGGCTGCATGACTGCAGAGTGCGTGGTTGCTGGCTGCATGACTGCAGAGTGCGTGGTTGCTGGCTGCATGACTGCAGAGTGCGTGGTTGCTGGCTGCATGACTGCAGAGTGCGTGGTTGCTGGCTGCATGACTGCAGAGTGCGTGGTTGCTGGCTGCATGACTGCAGAGTGCGTGGTTGCTGGCTGCATGACTGCAGAGTGCGTGGTTGCTGGCTGCATGACTGCAGAGTGCGTGGTTGCTGGCTGCATGACTGCAGAGTGCGTGGTTGCTGGCTGCATGACTGCAGAGTGCGTGGTTGCTGGCTGCATGACTGCAGAGTGCGTGGTTGCTGGCTGCATGACGGCAGAGTGCGTGGTTGCTGGCTGCATGACTGCAGAGTGCGTGGTTGCTGGCTGCATGACGGCAGAGTGCGTAGTTTCTGGCTGAATGGCTGTGGTGAGTGAGTACACTCCGCATTAATTCTCTTTTTTACCAATATTTCATTAATTTTAGTTTAAAATGGTCTTTTTCATTTTTAAATATTATATCGAATCATTTATTTGTTTAAAAGTTAAATTTCAAAGCACATCCATAAAAAATAATATAAAATTCTCTCTCTATGTATTTCCTGTTCCTTTATATGAAGTCACAGCGTACTGGCTGCTACCTGTAAAATAAATTGTCATCCATTTCATAACTCGGAAATATGATATTGAATTTATTTCCGATTTTTTTTGACAGTTCCAGAATTAATGTTTTTCATGTATATGTATAGTTGTGTGTGTCTGTAATGAACCGGTTTTTTATATTAACAGAAGTTTTATCACTGGATGAAAAATAAACCTCACAGTATTAACATATTTCGTAATGTTTACTCAGAGATTTGTCCCGTGTACACTCGCTGAATTGTGCTCTCCTAGTTGTGTTTACTGTGGCAGAGACTTGACTCCTTATTTCAACTAAACTACAGTAAGTACTATTCTTGGAATCACTTGCGTATATGGCTTTAGTGTCTACTGTTGAAGCTGTATATTGAGTTTGCCATCTTCATTTCCTTTTCCAAGTCATTCTATTTTCCAGCCACCTCGAGACTAAAGAAATACTTCCTTACATCCCTATGACTCGTCCATCATTCCAGATTTTAATGTTCTCCTTCGACCTAGGTACTCAATATTGCAACAGTTTATCTCTGCATGCTTTGCCAATGCCTAGAAAGATTTTGTAAGTTGTAAATAAATATTCCAATGTCATCAAGCTGATTTTCTTCAAAAAATCCTCGAAGTGAATTCCTGTCAGTTTGTATTCAAGGTGCAAACGTATACATCATTCAGAGCTTCTTCACTTGATTGACCATTTGTGGGTGTCATGATTGGCAGGAAACTCAATGATTGGCGTGACATATTTCATACATAAGGATCTGAAGGATTGTGCATTCAAATTCCTGAATGCTATTCTGAGGTTTGCTAATGATGCATGTGCCTCTGATGTTGTATGGTTAATGTGTAGGTTGAGCTGTATGTTGGTTTTTGTATTCTCCCCCGATTTCATTGCTTTATCTGATAGTTGACGGTTTTCCCTCCAATACTGTATTTTGTACCGGGTCTTCCCCATTCTCTAGTTATCAACAATTTACACCGATAGGGTTAAACTTGAGCTCTTGAATAACTATGTCTGAAGCCTGTTGAGAACTTATTGTAGTTTCCGACTGTTCTCTACTATTTACAGTTTTCCTTCAACGTTGGTGTTGCTTAATGACAAGTTTGAATTTGTTTAGGGCTAATTATGAGTAAAATTGCAATTCTTATTGAAAAAATGAGATATTCACGTGTTAACATGTGAATACCAAATATAATTTACAAATTTTCAGCGGTATTATAAACTTATATCACACTCGATGTAGATATCGCGTACACTGACGTACCGAAGTGTTGTAATACGGGGAACCCTTCATCGTATTGTGCAGCGACCGAAATACGTCTGCTTTTACAATCAATTAACGTAGTATACTTAATGTAGTATATATCAATGGAGAATCGTTGGAATCTATGCTATAACTGGAGAATGTCTCTTCTGGCCGGCTTGAAACTCTCATCCCGGACTGTTTTCTAGAAAACAAGTTTCGCGTTAGTATTGGGCTTCATAAGTACCGTGGCTCAATGGCTAACATACTCAGCTCACACACTGTGGTCTAGGGGTCGATCCCCGCTACGGGTGGAAACATGAGGAAGTGTATCCTTAAGACACCTGCTGTCCGTGTTCACCCATTAGTAAAATAGGTACTTAGATGTTAGTCGACTAGTGCGGGTCTCATCCTGGGACGAAAGTGACCTTATTTACCCGACGTCAGTAGTCAGGAGAGGTCATGCTGTCCTAAGCTGTCTGGGTGATTAGCGTAGGGTGTTACTCAGCACCTTGGCTTGTTGTAGTGTTTCAGAATCTTAGATTAAAGTATTGAAGGAGGCTCTACTTCTTCAGGTGGAAAATAGGAGGCTAAAAATTCGCCTAGATGGGTTTGACAGTGAGTATGAGATGGTTGGAGCTGGTAAGGAGGAAGAGGTTACCAGCAGTGACTTGAAGAGTGGCAGGCGCTTCAAGTGGTTCATACTTAACGAGGAAGCATCAAGATGAGGAAGGTTAATCAGAAGATTGGAAGGTAGGAAATAGATTCTTTGTTTTCCAGGACGAGTGTACTTCAGTGCTGATAGGTCTGATCCCATGCTCCTACCTTTAGTAAATGTGTCCTGGATCTGACTAGGTTGGGACAGTGGCTTAAGCCAGTAGGTGACTTGGACCTGCCTTGCATGGGCCAGTATGCCTTCTGCAGTATTCCTTATATTTTTAAATGCTCTGCTTAACAAGAGGCTTTCTATATAGTAGTATGTCATTGATGTCAGTTATGCCTGTATACATTGTACATGTACTTGTGGAAATAAAATTTATTATTATTACGATTATTAATATAGCAAATTTTATTAAATAGTATTACTGACTTGTATTAATAAAGCAGCCATCGTCTTATTGGCTGAAAAATACTAATGCTGATGCATTCCATTAGATGGACAACACCCTGTGTGTTTAGACTATTTTGGTGCAGATTTGAAATTTAATGAAATTGGAAAAAATGGAATTGTTAGTTTCAGAGCAATTATTGGAGAGTATCTTTTTTGATAGGCTATAAACTGTGTTGATTGCTTTTATTAACAGACAGCTTGGTTTTCACTTCGTACGACCATAATATAAAATTGCCAATGTCATTAAGTAAATTGGTTAGTATGTACTAACTAGAGAACTTTTCGGCTCGGTTTTCAAGCGCTTATGTGTTGGTGTAAGTTAATTACAAGTTATGTTCTTTTAGCTAATTTTACAGATTGTTAAATTAGACTTAACTCACAACCGATATTTTCTTCTTGAAGATCTTTAGAGATTTTAAACAAAACAGAAATTCATAAGGCCCATGTATAAATATTGAATATCTGATTCTTGCAACGCGTTTTTAATTTTTATGAGCCTAGCGATCCTGAAAAACTATACGACTCAATACTAGATCTGGAACATTGTAAGCTGCAGTGTTCTTGTGCTCTACAAACTTCTTCCAAAACTTTGATACTTCAGAACACATTATCCAATCAACTTCAAATTTCTACCCTGATCAACTATTACTAGCCGAAGGTTTGTGGAACAATTGACAGTTTTTATACAGACCATTAGGGTTTGTCGGTGTCATTTTACCTCTACAATAAAAATGGTATATTATTATTTTACATTGCATTATTTTTGCCTTAAGGCATTGATTAAGAGCTTTTGAGTCAAGGAATTAAACTTAACCTTCCCTTCCTTGGATCACCATTGCTAAAATATAACCAATATAAAATTGTGCTGCACTGTGCTTTTTTTTTTAACATATAGGAGGGTTGGATAACGTCAAATTATATGATAGAGGTCTAATCAGAGCGAAAAGAGTGGTCGCTATAAAAGCTCGTTCTATGTAGCATCTTAATTCCTCACGCTGCACACCCAAACGCTTATACTAGCAGCAGGTAAGACAAAATGATGCTTCTGTAACGTATGGTGTCGTGACTCATTTTTCTGGAGGAACTTAAGTTAATTCTGATGTTGTGAGGCACATTATTACCTCTGGCGCTTAGGTTAAATATGGTGTCAAGAGGTACATTATTATCAGTGGCGCTTAGGCTAAATATGTTTGGACATACCCAGTATATTATTACTTGCGGCGCTTATATTAAACACGATGTCGTGAGGTATATTACTGAAGTTGTTGCTATTGGGGGATCCTTGAGAGTAAACAAACCTCACTCCTTATTGAACTCTTTATAGTTTCTGGAGAAGGAATAGTGTCCGAAACTGAGCGGAAATAGAACAGGAATTCCTTTCGAGAATGGAAACGGGAATGAAAAAAAGTTCTAAATTAGGTCAGGTTGTTGCCACTAGACGCCACACTGAGTACGAAAGAGGCTT
The DNA here is from genome assembly GCF_038502225.1 of Cherax quadricarinatus. Classification (NCBI taxonomy): domain Eukaryota; kingdom Metazoa; phylum Arthropoda; class Malacostraca; order Decapoda; family Parastacidae; genus Cherax; species Cherax quadricarinatus. The sequence continues at coordinate 11,696 of NW_027199715.1, read as the reverse complement.
CTCTTAAGCCTTGGAAATCGACAGAGCGGGAAAGAAGTTGATGTATGACGCCACAGTATGTTAGGTTAGATTTGTCAGGCAACAGGACAATTGTTTCCTGACGTTGGTCTGTCATGTGATCCTTCCACTGGAGCTTTTGGTCATCTGACCCAGGCCTTCTGCTGGCTTACAGTCCACTGCTTTAAAAAATTAATATTAAATTAGCGGGTAGTTTATGAAGAGATACATCCCAGGGAGAGAACTGGAATATGTCACCGATGGCAGGTCTCATACGGCAAGAGTTTCTGCACTTCACCCAAACTTGTGCTGAAGTTAAGTCATTTTTTTCCATGCTATGCTTAGACTAAGTAAATAAAAAATAAAATGTTAAGAAATAAGGAATGTTTTTATTTTCATGTGTTAATTATAACAGAAAAATTATTGATGTACTAACGCGCACATAATATCTCTACCGCCCCTTCCTCTCTCTCTCTCTCTCTCTCTCTCTCTCTCTCTCTCTCTCTCTGTTATTCACACTGATATCCAGTTTCCAGGAAAGCTGCATCGTTATCATTCACAGTTTTTATGTAACATTCGACAAGAAAGAATGTAAATACTTTATAATCCCATATGGCCAGTTACTCAGGTTAGTTTAGTTTAAAATGATTATTATGCACCACATACCCATCCTGTGGGCGATAGTCAAAAGATTGCAGAGGTACATAATGGCTCCAGGGACTGGTCTATATCAGTTTCTTAACTCGATGATTATTTTTATAATCAAGGGGAAGCGCTAAACCCGTAGGATTATACAGCGCCTGGGGGGGGAATGTGGAAGGCATTCAGGCGTAATTCAGGGAACTGGAGCACAGATCCAATTCCCTAAATCAAGAGCCCCTCACCAACATCAAGGAACCTTCCCTGAGGGGTTCTTAACTCGAGAATTATTGCCTGTTATCAATTTCGATGTGCTGATTATCGTATGTGAGGATCACATTTATTGTCCAGTCGCATACAAAGAAATGTCACGATCTCCTGTAGGTGATAAATTAGGCACATGTGCAACTCTTGGGTATCTTTATTAAGGAAACGTCTCGCCACACAGTGGCTTCATCAGCCCATACACAGGAGAAACTTGAAGAACATGAGGAGAATGAGGTAATCAGTCCCTCAACCTTGAGTCGATGTGGTCAGTCCATCAATCTGGTGCCAGAAACTATGGCCGAGTAATAAGACTTACACCAGAAACAAGGCATAAAGTACGAGACAGTGTGGTTAATCCAAAAAAATGTCCTCTTTCCACCTCTATAAAAATAACTTTGCTTAATGAAGCAATTTGTTAGAATTTACAACAAAATGGAGACTTTTAGTGAAAGAAATTTCCAGGATTGTTGGATGGTAAACACGAAGTATATTTGTCAGGTTAAAAATAAGTTAATTTCTTCATAACGAAAACTTTAATAACTGTTACATGTTAAAAAAAAAAAGGCATGGAGAAATTCAAAGCCTGAGGATGTAATACGAGTCTCGAAGAGCATTTCTTAGATGCTCATTTGCACTACTGTAGAACATCTGGAAGCTTGAGTTTACCTGGAGAGGGTTTCGGGGGTCAACGCCCCCGCGGCCCGGTGTGAGACCAGGCCTCATGGTGGATCAGGGTCTGATCAACCAGGCTGCTACTGCTGGCAAAGTGAAGAGCAAAGTGAACAGTTTCAACAGGATATAAAGGAGAAAAAGAGAGAAGGTACCAAAGTGAACCAGTTTGTCACCATGAAGACCGGCTACTACTACGTGTTGCACAGTCACCCACCACAAAAGAACACGAAGAGAAATGTAACAAGCAAAGTTTTGAAGAGAAAAGACAAACTTAACAAGGAGTCTGGTATTTATTGCGGGTAAATCCTTAAATGATACTGGGTGTAATTTTAACATACCTTTATTTATTTGAAAACGTACAATTTCATGCCTACACTTTGTGGAGGCTTATTCATCCCTGCAAGACCTTATGTTAGTATTACCAAGGCTGGCTCCTCCTTAGGAAAAGAAACAATAGGAAAAATAACAATAACATACAAATATAAACACTTTATTGTAAGAATTGAAAATGCAAAACTTATCTTATTTGAAAGAAAAATGAAATAGAAAAAATTATAATTGAATTCAACGCTAATTTGTACAGGTGTAATTGTAGATCATGTTGATGTTGTTGACACAGCGCATTGTAGAAGCTATAGCCGTTGATGATGTGGGGGGATGGGTCACAGGTGGTGAGTGACAACTCAACGACTATTTAGTCACAGTATGTCTAGCCTTGAATGATCCGTCAAGATGATAGGAACGCAGGTCTTTCACCACTGTAGAGATGAGGGGTAGCTGCCTGGGTGTAACTACAATATGGTACGTAGATCGTGGGTGACGTCTCTTAACCTGGTTAGGTTCCTCTCCTTCAAACTGTCTGTAGTCGCCAGATGACCCTAGCTGGCAGTCCAAGCTAGAAACAGACAACAGTTAACCACTGCTCGATCAATCACTCTCCATGATAAGTGTAAGGCATTTAAAAGACTGGTGAGGATTTAAACATGAAAGTCAAAGCAGGATGAACTAAGTCTCAAGATTAAAGTGAAGCTTTTAACTAATATATCAAACATAACAGGAGCCGAGGCATTTTACTTACAGATGTGTTGGGAGCTGCGAGTCAAGTGTTTATCCATTTGGTCGGAGTCCCACACGTCACCTTTCAGTGTGGAGAAAGGAAGGGGGTGATAGCGGGAGCTAGACACTGACACTACCGTAACAAGCAGACTGCCAATCAAACTATCGTCACCATATATTCGCTCGCTACTCCTATCTGTTGAACTTTACCCTCACACACTTCAAGTAAAGGTCTACACCATATTGTGAACCTTAATTCATAGGGAAAAAATTACGTATTTGGAATTCGCAACTCAAAATATATTTAAAATAAGATGAAGTAGCTATAACAACTTAGAACATATCACATGTGCATATATTAGTACAATAGTTTGTTGTACTGTGAGTTTGTAGTTTATTGTTCATTATGCTTGTACAATAGTGTATTGGTAAATATGCTAAAACAAAAGTTTGATGTATCATGTGCTAGTACAGAGGTTTGTTCCATGTGCTAGTATAGGAGTTGGTTCCGTGGGCTAGCATATAAGCTTGTTCCATGGGCTGGCATAGAAGCTTGTTCCATGTGCTAGTATAGAAGCTTGTTCCGTGAGGTTGTACAGAAGCTTGTTCCATGTGCGACTATAGAAGCTTGTTCCGTAGTCTAGTAAAGAAACTTGTTGCATTAGCTAGTTTAGAAGTTTGTTCCATGGGCTACTTTAGAAGCTTGTTCCAGGGGCTTGTTTAGAAGCTTGTTACATCGGCTAGTATAGTGGCTTGTTCCATGTGCAAGTATAGAAGATTGTTCCATGTGATAGTACAGAAACTTGTTCCATTGTCTAGCATAGAAGCTTGTTGTTCCATGGGCTAGTATAGAAGCTTGTTGTTCCATGGGCTAGTATAGAAGCTTGTTGTTCCATGGGCTAGTATAGAAGCTTGTTGTTCCATGGGCTAGTATAGAAGCTTGTTGTTCCATGGGCTAGTATAGAAGCTTGTTGTTCCATGGGCTAGTATAGAAGCTTGTTGTTCCATGGGCTAGTATAGAAGCTTGTTGTTCCATGGGCTAGTATAGAAGCTTGTTGTTCCATGGGCTAGTATAGAAGCTTGTTTGGGCTAGTATAGAAGCTTGTTGTTCCATGGGCTAGTATAGAAGCTTGTTGTTCCATGGGCTAGTATAGAAGCTTGTTGTTCCATGGGCTAGTATAGAAGCTTGTTGTTTCATGGGCTAGTATAGAAGCTTGTTGTTCCATGGGCTAGTATAGAAGCTTGTTCCATGGGCTAGTATAGAAGCTTGTTGTTCCATGGGCTAGTATAGAAGCTTGTTGTTCCATGGGCTAGTATAGAAGCTTGTTGTTCCATGGGCTAGTATAGAAGCTTGTTGTTCCATGGGCTAGTATAGAAGCTTGTTGTTCCATGGGCTAGTATAGAAGCTTGTTGTTCCATGGGCTAGTATAGAAGCTTGTTGTTCCATGGGCTAGTATAGAAGCTTGTTCCATTAACTAATAAAGAATTTGTTCTATATGCTACTATAGAAGCTTTCGTGGTCCGCTAGTGTAGTATTTTTTCAATGTTAAGTAATTTATTGCTCAGTGTTCTTGTACACTAGTATTTTTTTTTTGCTAATAAAGTACTTTCTGGATCCATGAACCAGTTGGTTAAATTGTTCTTCAATGAGCATGTTTAAGAATTTGCTCTGTGCTGGTTCAGGAGTTTGTTCCATGTGCTGGTTCAGGAGTTTGTTCCATGTGCTGGTTCAGGAGTTTGTTCAATGGGCTAGTGTAGTAGTTCCATGTACTGGTAAAGTTTATTCCTTGCAATGATTTAGTAGTTGTACCATTTGCTAATACAGTATTTTATTGTTCCATCTTTTAGTGTAGTTTTCCAGTAAGTACAGTACTTCATTGTTCCATGTGTATGAAAAGGAACATGTTCCATGTTCTAATACAGAAACTTCTTGTTCCATGAGTTTTTACACATGTTCCATATACTAGAATATTTTTTTTTATATTTTATTTAAAAACGGTGTATACAAAAATACCAAACATCCAAGAAATAATACATAATGTTACGTTACAGAGGTTCGAACCCATAATAACAATATATAAATGAAAACAAAACATATAACTTAAATCGTAACACAAGGAAGCATATAGTTTAACATGTGTTTCACAGAGACGCAGACATAAAACAGATGCTTATGGAAACCTTGAAATGAAACATTATAACAACCCGGATGCAACATCCCTGTGCAAATCGTTACTATAAGAATACAGCACACACTGCAACCCTCCCTCCCCTATTCCCAACAGCTGTATCTGCCGTTACCATCATAACCAAAACTATAAAATATTAATTAACATGGTTGAAAATATAAACATTCTGAAACACGCTTCATACATAACCACATTCCTGCAAAACAGAGGAAATACAAATGCATAAACACATGTATTACATACGTACAAAAACCACAATAAATGTACCAATCACGCCCGCGCCTTCCTCAAGAAACCAGCTTCGTCACGTCCCCTGAATCTGTAATGCCCGTAAGTCCTCCACTCAAAAGCTACGATATCCATCTGAAAATTTAAAATACCATCTGTTCCCAGTGATATCCTTATTCCTCCTTTGTGTCCCATAAAATATCGCTGCCAGGGCCCTAATTCGCTCCCCCACCGGCGCTCTCCGTAAAACCCACGAAGTATACACGAAGTCGGCTACCAGATAACCCATCGTATTTTGTACCGGCACCCCCACCTCCCACATCCAAGCTTAATGCATGTAGAACACAAATACCACCCCCACCCACCATACGTAAAACCCTGCTAAACCACTCTCTTACTGGTTCCAACATTTCGCAAAAATATACTGCATGGAAAAGTGTCAATACCCCCACACTCACATCATTCCCGTCCCTCCTGCACACGCATATTACCTAACACCTCCCCCGACGGCAATATATTATGGAGAAATTTAAACATTACCTCCCGCACCACAGCCTTCAATCGCAACCCTTTCAGGCGCCCCCATATATCACTCCATGCATACATCGGATATAAACCCACAACCCTAGCAACTACCTCCCCACCACCCACCCGAGCCAGTGTACCTATCCTAACCCAGCAGGGTTCCCTTGCATAACACAACCTCAACATTCCCTCACGCACCTGAACATCCCTACCCCTCACCCAACGTACCAAGTCCCTTCTCACCCATGCCAAACCTGTACCTGCGATTCTGCCCTCCATCAAATAACTGTGTTTAACGTACATACCCAACAACCTTTGATGCAGCGCCATTAACCCCAGCCCTCCCTGGTGTACCGGTAGACACATCTCTCGACAACCATTCACAACCCGAACCCCAAATATATCGATACACACGCTTCAACAGACGCTTCTGATCACATGTTTCCAAGGGATATATGCCTGCCACATGCCACAGCTTACTATACAGTTTCACATTCACCACAATAGCACGCTGGTGCAGCGTCAAACTTACTGTACGCAAACCCGCTAATCTACCCAAAACCCTATCCACAGCTTCTTTCGAATTCACCTTCCGTGCCTCAAGGAGATTTTCCATGTGAACAACCCCACATACCTTAAATCTACTTACCAGGGACCAACCTTCACCCTGTTTGTATACCCCACTCACACCATCCCCCACCCTCACCATCCCCCACCCTCACCATCCCCCACCCTCAATAACATCGACTTATCTCTATTAAGCGTCATCCCTGTTGTCATGCTAGGTTAGGTTAGGTACCGTGTTGATTACAATATAAGGTGTAGATCACATAACAAAGTAGATTCATGACACGTAGATAACAAGCCAAAGTAGCACCCTAGTGGTACCTACTCATCTGTAGAGGAACCTAGTCATTTGTAGAGGAACCTAGTCGTCTGTAGAGTAACCTAATTATCTGTAGAGGAACCTAGTCATGTGTTGAGGAACCTAGTCATATCTAGAGGAGCCTTGTCACCTGTATAGGAACACAGTCATCTGTAGAGGAACCTAGTCATCTGCAGAGGAACCTAGTCATGTGTTGAACCTAGTCATATGTAAAGGAACGAAGTCATCTGTAGGGGAACCTAGTAATGTGTTGAGGAACTTAGTCAACTGTAGTGGAACCTGGTCATCTACAGAGGAACCTAGTCATCTGTAGAGGAACCTAGTCATCCGTAGAGGAACCTAGTCATCCGTAGAGGAACCTAGTCATCCGTAGAGGAACCTAGACATATGTAGTGGGACATAGTCATCTGTAGTGGAACCTAGTCATCTGTAGAGAAACCTAATCATCTGTAGTGGAACCTAGTAATTTGTTGTAGAACCTAGTCATGTGTAGAGGAGCCTATTCATGTGTATAGGAACCTAGTCACACGTAGTGGAACCTACTCATCTGTAGTGGAACCTACTCATCTGAAATGGAACCTAGTCATCTGCAGTGGAACCTAGTCATTTGTAGTGGGACCTTCTCATCTGCAGAGAAACCTAATCACCTGTAGCGGAACCTAGTCATGTGTAGAGAAACCTAGTCACACGTGTAGTGGAACCTAGTCACACGTGTTGTGGAACCTATGCTTTGCAATTGCAAGATCACTATCATAACGACCAAGCCACAGTCCGCAGGTTGCACTTCCAAGATCACCGGTTCAGTGGATGAAGACTCTAATAAAGGGTAACGTTTCGTCCACACAGTGGGCGAAACGCTCTCAGTGAAGAATCACATTATAATGCCTTTGTGTCTTGATTCATCGTGTTAAGGAGATTCCTAAATATTTTGAGCATTTTTATTTTATTTTCGTGATATTGTGAGAAGCTGTTTTAAACGAAGATTCTGTACGGGAAGAATGAGAAATATAATAAGTTGCACAAAGAATAACGAGACTCGCACAAAGATTAATGAGAAAATGAGCTATAACCATTAGGATGAGTGACATTGGTAAGTCGCAAGAGATAAATATCGGTAGGAAAGAAGAAGATTATTTCCCAGTAAAAGTAGGCCTTAGACAAGGATGTATGATGTCACCGTGGTTGTTTAATATATTTATAGATGGGGTTGTAAGAGAAGTGAATGCGAGGGTCTTGACAAGAGGTGTAGAGTTAAAAGATAAAGAATCAAGCACAAAATGGGAGTTGTCACAGTTGCTCTTTGCTGATGACACTGCTTTTTGGAGATTCTGAAGAGAAGTTGCAGAGGTTGGTGGATGAATTTGGTAGGGTATGTAAAAGAAGAAAATTAAAAGTGAATATAGGAAAGAGTAAGGTTATGAGGATAAAAAGATTAAGTGACGATATACTGGATATCAGATTGGAGGGAGAGAGTATGGAGGAGGTGAATGTATTCAGATATTTAGGAGTGGACGTGTCAGCAGATGGGTCTATGAAGGATGAGGTGAATCATAGAATTGATGAGGGGAAAAGGGTGAGCGGTGCACTTAGGAGTCTGTGGAGACAAAGAACTTTGTCCATGAAAGCAAAAAGGGGAATGTATGAGGTATAGTTGTACCAACACTCTTGTATGGGTCTGTGGAATGTGTGATGAATGTTGCAACGAGGAGGATGCTGGAGGCAGTGGAGATGTCATGTCTGAGGGCAACGTGTGGTGTGAATATAATGCAGAGAATTCGTAGTTTGGAAATTAGGAGAAGGTGTGGGATTACCAAAACTATTATCCAGAGGGATGAGAAGGGGTTGAGGTGGTTCGGACATGTAGATAGAATGGAACAAATCAGAATGACTTCGAGAGTGTATAAATCTGTGGTGGAGGGAAGGCGGGGTAAGGGTCGGCCTAGGAAGGGTTGGAGGGAGGGGGTAAAGGAGGTTTTGTGTGAGAGGGATTTGAACTTCAAGCATGCTGGCATGCGTGAGAGCAATAATGCAAGTGTGGGAGACAGAAGATACCTGCCAGGAGAGACAGTAATGCCAGAGTGGGAGACACAAGATACCTGCCTAGGGGGACAGTAATGACAATATGGGAGACACAATATACCTGCCTGGGGAGGCAGTCATGCCAGTGTGGGAGACACTGTTGTGTAAGGTGTTGTGGGGAAGTTTGAAGTGCTTGCAGTAACTAGCAGTGTTGAACCTTTACTTCACTTTAACAACACAGCAAGCACGGCAACACAGCAAGCATATCAACACAGAAAGCACGTCAACACAGCAAGACGTCAACACAGCAAGCACGTAAACAGAGAGAGCACGTCAACACAGCAAGCACGTCAACACAGCAAGCACGTCAACACAGCAAGCACGTCAACACAGCAAGCACGTCAACACAGCAAGCACGTCAACACAGCAAGCACGTCAACACAGCATGCACGTCAACACAGCATGCACGTCACCGTGAAAGAACAACAAAGTATTGCGCAAAAACGGAGCAACAACAAGCAACAACAGCTGAACAACTTACAAATACAGTAATGTGGCATGCAAAGAGTACGTAACCTTTATTCGGCGCATGTACACACCCTCATTTTAAGGCTATCTCCCCCAACCAGCGAACCAGGTACTAAGGGTTGATGATGGGGCCCCGTCGTTCAACCAGTACCCAGGTTCCAGCCAATGAGAAGATGGTTTTGGCAATCGCAGAGGTGTTGTGGGTACCACTCTCCTGTCTGCCCTTCTCATTCCCACTCTAGAGCTGGTTGAAGCACGGTCTGCTCTCTAGTGGCTTCTATTCTGCCTTGCTTACCGTGGAGTGCACTAATACCTAGTGTTGTACATAGTGTATATAGTGTACATCTGTTCTAAAATGTTGAAGGATAACGCAAGTCAAAAGTTTTCCTGCTGTGTTTATTTCGCTGCCTTTACACCCAGGATAACAGGCCTTTGGGGCTCCTGGGTTGTAATAAGTAACATAAAAGAAAAGTACAGTAACTTTCAATAACAGCATACTAACACATACACAAACTTACACTTGGCTTATTCGGCAAGTGAAAGTTTGTGTGTGTGCAATAATTTCGCAGAAATCATTCTGAACCTAACAGAAAAAAATGTATTTCATTGTGTTTGTTTATTATTAAATTGTAAACTTAAAGGTTAGATAAGTTTTCTAAGGTTCCTTTGAACATGATTATTAATTTTTACATTAACATAAATGAAAAATGTATCTTTAAACGTACAGAGAAAATATAAGAATGGACTTAATTTTAAATCAGGTCTTGTTAACTGACCAGTTTTATCCAGTTTAGAGGGATATCATATATTACTTCACATATGCTTCTAAACTATTGTATCTGAGCGCCTCTGCAAAGACAGTGATTATGTGTGAGTGAGGTGAAAGTGCTGAATGATGAAAGTATTTTTTTTTTGGGGGGGGGGATTTTTTCAGATTATGATAACGTGGGTGGCACCAGCGAGATGCCACCATGGCTACTGTCAGGGAGGCTGAAGTCAGAATAACACCTTCGATGCTACTGTCAGGGAGGCTGAAGTCAGAATAACACCTTCGATGCTACTGTCAGGGAGGCTGGTTGACGCTTTTGAATCCAAATTACCAAGTCATGAATTTAAAATAACAAATAATAAATTATATTATAAAATATTATAGTATATTATAATTATATATAATATATTTGCGACCACTGTCAGCCTCAGAGTTATCTCTGAGTTACCAGACCTTGCCACGTGGAGGCCAGTGGTTCGTCTTTAAGGTCCCCCCCCCCTCGCCTTCCCCAGGTTCATGTGTCCAGGAATCCATCCGTGGGCCCCCGGATGTCTCCCCTTCCTCACTTCCCTAAGGTCAGCCTCGCCTCTCTTTCTCTCTCTGCCTTCCAGCCTCAGCCGTCCCCAGGTTGATGTATCCAGGAATCCATCCGTCCTCCTCCGGATGTTTTCCCTTCCTCACTTACCTAAGGTCAGCCTCACCAACCTGTATTCTTGCTGTCCCCAGGTTCATGTATCCAGGAATCCTTCCGTCTACCGCCGGATATCTTCCCTTCCCCACTTACCCAAGGTCAGCCTCAACCGCAGGTATTCATGCCTTACCCAGGTTCATGTATCCAGGAATTCATCCGTCTACCGCCGGATATCTTCCCTTCCCCACTTACCCAAGGTCAGCCTCAACCGCAGGTATTCATGCCTTACCCAGGTTCATGTATCCAGGAATCCTTCCGTCTACCGCCGGATATCTTCCCTTCCCCACTTACCCAAGGTCAGCCTCAACTGCATGTATTCATGCCTTACCCAGGTTCATGTATCCAGGAATCCATCCGCTCGCTCCGGATGTCTCCCCTTCCCCACTTACCTAAGGTCAGCCTCAACAACAACCTTCCTCAAGTTCATGTATCCAGGAATCCATCCGCTCGCTCCCAGATGTCTTCCCTTACCCACTTGCCTAAGGTCGGCGGTTCCTTCCACGGATCAGTGTCTCCAGGAGTCCACTTATGTCACCTCAGATGGACTCCCTTCCCCACTTCCCCAAAGTCGGCGGTATTCTTGCCGTACCCAGGATCATGTATCCAGGAATCCTTCCGTCTACCGCCGGATATCTTCCCTTCCCCACTTACCCAAGGTCAGCCTCAACTGCATGTATTCTTGCCTTGCTAAGGTTCATGTATCCAGGAATCCATCCGCTCGCTCCGGATGTCTCCCCTTCCCCACTTACCCAAGGTCAGCCTCAACAACAACCTTCCTCAAGTTCATGTATCCAGGAATCCATCCGCTCGCTTCGGATGTCTTCCCTTACCCATTTCCCTAAGGTCGGCGGTGCCTTCCCCGGATCAGTGTCTCCAGGAGTCCACTTATGTCACCTGAGTGGACTCCCTTTCCCACTTTCCCAAGGTCAGCGGTATTCTTGCCATTCCCAGGATCATGTATCCAGGAATCCTTCCGTCTACCGCCGGATATCTTCCCTTCCCCACTTACCCAAGGTCAGCCTCAACTGCATGTATTCTTGCCTTGCTAAGGTTCATGTATCCAGGAATCCATCCGCTCGCTCCGGATGTCTCCCCTTCCCCACTTACCCAAGGTCAGCCTCAACAACAACCTTCCTCAAGTTCATGTATCCAGGAATCCATCCGCTCGCTTCGGATGTCTTCCCTTACCCACTTGCCTAAGGTCGGCGGTGCCTTCCCTGGATCAGTGTC
>NW_027199714.1:15000-28879 GCF_038502225.1 Cherax quadricarinatus | reverse complement strand
GGTAGACTGTTCCACTCATCCACTACTAGGTAGACTGTTCCACTCATCCACTACTAGGTAGACTACTCAGGTAGACTGTTCCACTCATCCACTACTAGGTAGACTGTTCCACTCATCCACTACTAGGTAGACTGTTCCACTCATCCACTACTAGGTAGACTGTTCCACTCACTACTAGGTAGACTGTTCCACTCACTACTAGGTAGACTGTTCCACTCACTACTGGATAGACTGTTCCACTCATCCACTACTAGGTAGACTGTTCCACTCACTACTAGGTAGACTGTTCCACTCACTACTAGGTAGACTGTCCCACTCACTACTAGGTAGACTGTTCCACTCACTACTAGGTAGACTGTTCCACTCACTACTAGGTAGACTGTTCCACTCATCTACTAGGTAGACTGTTCCACTCATCTACTAGGTAGACTGTTCCACTCATCCACTACTAGGTAGACTGTTCCACTCATACACTACTAGGTAGACTGTTCCACTCATACACCACTTACTAGGTAGACTGTTCCACTCATCAACACTAGGTAGACTGTTCCACTCATCACTTACTAGGTGGACTGTTCCACTCATCAACACTAGATAGACTGTTCCACTCATCAACACTAGATAGACTGTTCCACTCATCAACACTAGGTAGACTGTTCCACTCATCAACTACTAGGCAGACTGGTCCACTCATCAGCTACTAGGCAGATTGTTCCACTCATCAGCTACTAGGCAGACTGTTCCACTCATCAGCTACTAGGCAGACTGTTCCACTCATCAACACTAGGCAGACTGTTCCACTCATCAGCTACTAGGTAGACTGTTCCACTCATCAGCTACTAGGCAGACTGTTCCACTCATCAGCTACTAGGCAGACTGTTCCACTCATCAACACTAGGTAGACTGTTCCACTCATCAACACTACGTAGACTGTTCCACTCATCAGCTACTAGGTAGACTATTCCACTCATTAACACTAGGTAGACTGTTCCACTCATCAGCTACTAGGCAGACTGTTCCACTCATCAGCTACTAGGCAGACTGTTCCACTCATCAGCTACTAGGCAGACTGTTCCACTCATCCACTACTAGGTAGACTGTTCCACTCATCCACTACTAGGTAGACTGTTCCACTCATACACTACTAGGTAGACTGTTCCACTCATCCACTACTAGGTAGACTGTTCCACTCATCCACTACTAGGTAGACTGTTCCACTCATCCACTACTAGGTAGACTGTTCCACTCATCCACTACTAGGTAGACTGTTCCACTCATCCACTACTAGGTAGACTGTTCCACTCATCCACTACTAGGTAGACTGTTCCACTCATCCACTACTAGGTAGACTGTTCCACTCATCCACTACTAGGTAGACTGTTCCACTCATCCCTACTAGGTAGACTGTTCCACTCATCCACTACTACTACTGTTCCAGGTAGACTGTTCCACTCATCCACTACTAGGTAGACTGTTCCACTCATACCACTACTAGGTAGACTGTTCCACTCATCCACTACTAGGTAGACTGTTCCACTCATCCACTACTAGGTAGACTGTTCCACTCATCCACTACTAGGTAGACTGTTCCACTCATCCACTACTAGGTAGACTGTTCCACTCATCCACTACTAGGTAGACTGTTCCACTCATCCACTACTAGGTAGACTGTTCCACTCATCCACTACTAGGTAGACTGTTCCACTCATCCACTACTAGGTAGACTGTTCCACTCATCCACTACTAGGTAGACTGTTCCACTCATCCACTACTAGGTAGACTGTTCCACTCATCCACTACTAGGTAGACTGTTCCACTCATCCACTACTAGGTAGACTGTTCCACTCATCCACTACTAGGTAGACTGTTCCACTCATCCACTACTAGGTAGACTGTTCCACTCATCCACTACTAGGTCGACGGTTCCAATCATCCACTACTAGGTAGACTGTTCCACTCATCCACTACTAGGTAGACTGTTCCACTCATCCACTACTAGGTAGACTGTTCCACTCATCCACTACTAGGTAGACTGTTCCACTCATCCACTACTAGGTAGACTGTTCCACTCATCCACTACTAGGTAGACTGTTCCACTCATCCACTACTAGGTAGACTGTTCCACTCATCCACTACTAGGTAGACTGTTCCACTCATCCACTACTAGGTAGACTGTTCCACTCATCCACTACTAGGTAGACTGTTCCACTCATCCACTACTAGGTAGACTGTTCCACTCATCCACTACTAGGTAGACTGTTCCACTCATCCACTACTAGGTAGACTGTTCCACTCATCCACTACTAGGTAGACTGTTCCACTCATCCACTACTAGGTAGACTGTTCCACTCATCCACTACTAGGTAGACTGTTCCACTCATCCACTACTAGGTAGACTGTTCCACTCATCCACTACTAGGTAGACTGTTCCACTCATCCACTACTAGGTAGACTGTTCCACTCATCCACTACTGTTCCACTCAGTAGGTAGACTGTTCCACTCATCCACTACTAGGTAGACTGTTCCACTCATCCACTACTAGGTAGACTGTACCACTCATCCACTACTAGGTAGACTGTTCCACTCATCCACTACTAGGTAGACTGTTCCACTCATCCACTACTAGGTAGACTGTTCCACTCATCCACTACTAGGTAGACTGTTCCACTCATCCACTACTAGGTAGACTGTTCCACTCATCCACTACTAGGTAGACTGTTCCACTCATCCACTACTAGGTAAACTGTTCCACTCATTCACTACTAGGTAGACTGTTCCACTCATCCACTACTAGGTAAACTGTTCCACTCATTCACTAATAGGTAGACTGTTCCACTCATCCACTACTAGGTAGACTGTTCCACTACTAGGTAGACTGTTCAACTCATCCACTACTAGGTAGACTGTTCCACTCATCCACTACTAGGTAGACTGTTCCACTCATCCACTACTAGGTAAACTGTTCCACTCATCCACTACTAGGTAGACTGTTCCACTCATCCACTACTAGGTAGACTGTTCCACTCATCCACTACTAGGTAGACTGTTCCACTCATCCACTACTAGGTAGACTGTTCCACTCATCCACTACTAGGTAGACTGTTCCACTCATCCACTACTAGGTAGACTGTTCCACTCATCCACTACTAGGTAGACTGTTCCACTCATCCACTACTAGGTAGACTGTTCCACTCATCCACTACTAGGTAGACTGTTCCACTCATCCACTACTAGGTAGACTGTTCCACTCATCCACTACTAGGTAGACTGTTCCACTCATCCACTACTAGGTAGACTGTTCCACTCATCCACTACTAGGTAGACTGTTCCACTCATCCACTACTAGGTAGACTGGTCCACTCATCAACACTAGGTAGACTGTTCCACTCATCAACACTAGGTAGACTGGTCCACTCATCAACACTAGGTAGACTGTTCCACTCATCAACACTAGGTAAACTGTTCCGCTCATCACTTACTAGGTAGACTGTTCCACTCATCAACACTAGGTAGACTGTTCCACTCATCACTTACTAGGTGGACTGTTCCACTCATCAACACTAGATAGACTGTTCCACTCATCAACACTAGGTAAACTGTTCCGCTCATCACTTACTAGGTAGACTGTTCCACTCATCAACACTAGGTAGACTGTTCCACTCATCCACTACTAGGTAGACTGTTCCACTCATCCACTACTAGGTAGACTGTTCCACTCATCCACTACTAGGTAGACTGTTCCACTCATCCACTACTAGGTAGACTGTTCCACTCATCCACTACTAGGTAGACTGTTCCACTCATCCACTACTAGGTAGACTGTTCCACTCATCCACTACTAGGTAGACTGTTCCACTCATCCACTACTAGGTAGACTGTTCCACTCATCCACTACTAGGTAGACTGTTCCACTCATCCACTACTAGGTAGACTGTTCCACTCATCCACTACTAGGTAGACTGTTCCACTCATCCACTACTAGGTAGACTGTTCCA
The DNA here is from genome assembly GCF_038502225.1 of Cherax quadricarinatus. Taxonomy (NCBI): domain Eukaryota; kingdom Metazoa; phylum Arthropoda; class Malacostraca; order Decapoda; family Parastacidae; genus Cherax; species Cherax quadricarinatus. The sequence goes on along the minus strand of NW_027199714.1, from coordinate 24,883 downwards.
CTCATCCACTACTAGTACACTGTTCCACTCATCCACTACTAGGTAGACTGTTCCACTCATCCACTACTAGGTAGACTGTTCCACTCATCCACTACTAGGTAGACTGTTCCACTCATCCACTACTAGGTAGACTGTTCCACTCATCCACTACTAGGTAGACTGTTCCACTCATACTACTACTGTTCCACTCATCCACTACTAGGTAGACTGTTCCACTCATCCACTACTACTAGGTAGACTGTTCCACTCATCCACTACTAGGTAGACTGTTCCACTCATCCACTACTAGGTAGACTGTTCCACTCATCCACTACTAGGTAGACTGTTCCACTCATCCACTACTAGGTAGACTGTTCCACTCATCCACTACTAGGTAGACTGTTCCACTCATCCACTCACCACTACTAGGTAGACTGTTCCACTCATCCACTACTAGGTAGACTGTTCCACTCATCCACTACTAGGTAGACTGTTCCACTCATCTACTAGGTAGACTGTTCCACTCATCCACTACTAGGTAGACTGTTCCACTCATCCACTACTAGGTAGACTGTTCCACTCATCCACTACTAGGTAGACTGTTCCACTCATCCACTACTAGGTAGACTGTTCCACTCATCCACTACTAGGTAGACTGTTCCACTCATCCACTACTAGGTAGACTGTTCCACTCATCCACTACTAGGTAGACTGTTCCACTCATCCACTACTAGGTAGACTGTTCCACTCATCCACTACTAGGTAGACTGTTCCACTCATCCACTACTAGGTAGACTGTTCCACTCATCCACTACTAGGTAGACTGTTCCACTCATCCACTACTAGGTAGACTGTTCCACTCATCCACTACTAGGTAGACTGTTCCACTCATCCACTACTAGGTAGACTGTTCCACTCATCCACTACTAGGTAGACTGTTCCACTCATCCACTACTAGGTAGACTGTTCCACTCATCCACTACTAGGTAGACTGTTCCACTCATCCACTACTAGGTAGACTGTTCCACTCATCCACTACTAGGTAGACTGTTCCACTCATCCACTACTAGGTAGACTGTTCCACTCATCCACTACTAGGTAGACTGTTCCACTCATCCACTACTAGGTAGACTGTTCCACTCATCCACTACTAGGTAGACTGTTCCACTCATCCACTACTACTGTTCCACTCATCCACTACTAGGTAGACTGTTCCACTCATCCACTACTAGGTAGACTGTTCCACTCATCCACTACTAGGTAGACTGTTCCACTCATCCACTACTAGGTAGACTGTTCCACTCATCCACTACTAGGTAGACTGTTCCACTCATCCACTACTAGGTAGACTGTTCCACTCATCCACTACTAGGTAGACTGTTCCACTCATCCACTACTAGGTAGACTGTTCCACTCATCCACTACTAGGTAGACTGTTCCACTCATCCACTACTAGGTAGACTGTTCCACTCATCCACTACTAGGTAGACTGTTCCACTCATCCACTACTAGGTAGACTGTTCCACTCATCCACTACTAGGTAGACTGTTCCACTCATCCACTACTAGGTAGACTGTTCCACTCATCCACTACTAGGTAGACTGTTCCACTCATCCACTACTAGGTAGACTGTTCCACTCATCCACTACTAGGTAGACTGTTCCACTCATCCACTACTAGGTAGACTGTTCCACTCATCCACTACTAGGTAGACTGTTCCACTCATCCACTACTAGGTAGACTGTTCCACTCATCCACTACTAGGTAGACTGTTCCACTCATCCACTACTAGGTAGACTGTTCCACTCATCCACTACTAGGTAGACTGTTCCACTCATCCACTACTAGGTAGACTGTTCCACTCATCCACTACTAGGTAGACTGTTCCACTCATCCACTACTAGGTAGACTGTTCCACTCATCCACTACTAGGTAGACTGTTCCACTCATCCACTACTAGGTAGACTGTTCCACTCATCCACTACTAGGTAGACTGTTCCACTCATCCACTACTAGGTAGACTGTTCCACTCATCCACTACTAGGTAGACTGTTCCACTCATCCACTACTAGGTAGACTGTTCCACTCATCCACTACTAGGTAGACTGTTCCACTCATCCACTACTAGGTAGACTGTTCCACTCATCCACTACTAGGTAGACTGTTCCACTCATAGACTGTTCACTACTACTACTAGTAGACTGTTCCACTCATCCACTACTAGGTAGACTGTTCCACTCATCCACTACTAGGTAGACTGTTCCACTCATCCACTACTACTAGGTAGACTGTTCCACTCATCCACTACTAGGTAGACTGTTCCACTCATCCACTACTAGGTAGACTGTTCCACTCATCCACTACTAGGTAGACTGTTCCACTCATCCACTACTAGGTAGACTGTTCCACTCATCCACTACTAGGTAGACTGTTCCACTCATCCACTACTAGGTAGACTGTTCCACTCATCCACTACTAGGTACACTGTTCCACTCATCACTACTAGGTAGACTGTTCCACTCATAGACCACTACTAGGTAGACTGTTCCACTCATCCACTACTAGGTAGACTGTTCCACTCATCCACTACTAGGTAGACTGTTCCACTCATCCACTACTAGGTAGACTGTTCCACTCATCCACTACTAGGTAGACTGTTCCACTCATCCACTACTAGGTAGACTGTTCCACTCATCCACTACTAGGTAGACTGTTCCACTCATCCACTACTAGGTAGACTGTTCCACTCATCCACTACTAGGTAGACTGTTCCACTCATCCACTACTAGGTAGACTGTTCCACTCATCCACTACTAGGTAGACTGTTCCACTCATCCACTACTAGGTAGACTGTTCCACTCATCCACTACTAGGTAGACTGTTCCACTCATCCACTACTAGGTAGACTGTTCCACTCATCCACTACTAGGTAGACTGTTCCACTCATCCACTACTAGGTAGACTGTTCCACTCATCCACTACTAGGTAGACTGTTCCACTCATCCACTACTAGGTAGACTGTTCCACTCATCCACTACTAGGTAGACTGTTCCACTCATCCACTACTAGGTAGACTGTTCCACTCATCCACTACTAGGTAGACTGTTCCACTCATCCACTACTAGGTAGACTGTTCCACTCATCCACTACTAGGTAGACTGTTCCACTCATCCACTACTAGGTAGACTGTTCCACTCATCCACTACTAGGTAGACTGTTCCACTCATCCACTACTAGGTAGACTGTTCCACTCATCCACTACTAGGTAGACTGTTCCACTCATCCACTACTAGGTAGACTGTTCCACTCATCCACTACTAGGTAGACTGTTCCACTCATCCACTACTAGGTAGACTGTTCCACTCATCCACTACTAGGTAGACTGTTCCACTCATCCACTACTAGGTAGACTGTTCCACTCATCCACTACTAGGTAGACTGTTCCACTCATCCACTACTAGGTAGACTGTTCCACTCATCCACTACTAGGTAGACTGTTCCACTCATCCACTACTAGGTAGACTGTTCCACTCATCCACTACTAGGTAGACTGTTCCACTCATCCACTACTAGGTAGACTGTTCCACTCATCCACTACTAGGTAGACTGTTCCACTCACTAGGTAGACTGTTCCACTACTAGGTAGACTGTTCCACTCATCCACTACTAGGTAGACTGTTCCACTCATCCACTACTAGGTAGACTGTTCCACTCATCCACTACTAGGTAGACTGTTCCACTCATCCACTACTAGGTAGACTGTTCCACTCATCCACTACTAGGTAGACTGTTCCACTCATCCACTACTAGGTAGACTGTTCCACTCATCCACTACTAGGTAGACTGTTCCACTCATCCACTACTAGGTAGACTGTTCCACTCATCCACTACTAGGTAGACTGTTCCACTCATCCACTACTAGGTAGACTGTTCCACTCATCCACTACTAGGTAGACTGTTCCACTCATCCACTACTAGGTAGACTGTTCCACTCATACTAGGTAGACACTACTAGGTAGACTGTTCCACTCATCCACTACTAGGTAGACTGTTCCACTCATCCACTACTAGGTAGACTGTTCCACTCATCCACTACTAGGTAGACTGTTCCACTCATCCACTACTAGGTAGACTGTTCCACTCATCCACTACTAGGTAGACTGTTCCACTCATCCACTACTCGGTAGACTGTTCCACTCATCCACTACTAGGTAGACTGTTCCACTCATCCACTACTAGGTAGACTGTTCCACTCACTCACTAGGTAACTGTACTACTACTAGGTAGGTAGACTGTTCCACTCATGTTCCACTACTAGGTAGACTGTTCCACTCATCCACTACTAGGTAGACTGTTCCACTCATCCACTACTAGGTAGACTGTTCCACTCATCCACTACTAGGTAGACTGTTCCACTCATCCACTACTAGGTAGACTAATCTTGCACTTATACACTTCAGTCATGTCTTTGTTAATACCCATTTGACTTATTACACTTCTTGGAGGGATATGATCAGGACGTTATTTATATCTCTTTGTTAATACCCATCTTGCACTTATACACTTCAGTCATGTCTTTGTTAATACCCATCTTGCACTTATACACTTCAGTCATGTCTTTGTTAATACCCATCTTCCACTTATACACTTCAGTCATGTCTTTGTTAATACCCATCTTGCACTTATACACTTCAGTCATGTCTTTGTTAATACCCATCTTGCACTTATACACTTCAGTCATGTCTTTGTTAATACCCATCTTGCACTTATACACTTCAGTCATGTCTTTGTTAATACCCATCTTGCACTTATACACTTCAGTCATGTCTTTGTTAATACCATCTTGCACTTATACACTTCAGTCATGTCTTTGTTAATACCCATCTTGCACTTATACACTTCAGTCATGTCTTTGTTAATACCCATCTTGCACTTATACACTTCAGTCATGTCTTTGTTAATACCATCTTGCACTTATACACTTCAGTCATGTCTTTGTTAATACCCATCTTGCACTTATACACTTCAGTCATGTCTTTGTTAATACCATCTTGCACTTATACACTTCAGTCATGTCTTTGTTAATACCCATCTTCCACTTATACACTTCAGTCATGTCTTTGTTAATACCATCTTGCACTTATACACTTCAGTCATGTCTTTGTTAATACCATCTTGCACTTATACACTTGAGTCATGTCTTTTACCCATCTTGCACTTATACACTTCAGTCATGTCTTTGTTAATACCCATCTTGCACTTATACACTACAGTCATGTCTTTGTTAATACCCATCTTGCACTTATACACTTCAGTCATGTCTTTGTTAATACCCATCTTGCACTTATACACTTCAGTCATGTCTTTGTTAATACCCATCTTCCACTTATACACTTCAGTCATGTCTTTGTTAATACCCATCTTGCACTTATACACTTCAGTCATGTCTTTGTTAATACCATCTTGCACTTATACACTTCAGTCATGTCTTTGTTAATACCCATCTTGCACTTATACACTAAAGTCATGTCTTTGTTAATACCCATCTTGCACTTATACACTTCAGTCATGTCTTTGTTAATACCCATCTTCCACTTATACACTACAGTCATGTCTTTGTTAATACCCATCTTGCACTTATACACTTCAGTCATGTCTTTGTTAATACCCATCTTGCACTTATACACTTCAGTCATGTCTTTGTTAATACCCATCTTCCACTTATACACTTCAGTCATGTCTTTGTTAATACCCATCTTGCACTTATACACTTCAGTCATGTCTTTGTTAATACCCATCTTCCACTTATACACTTCAGTCATGTCTTTGTTAATACCCATCTTGCACTTATACACTTCAGTCATGTCTTTGTTAATACCATCTTGCACTTATACACTTCAGTCATGTCTTTGTTAATACCATCTTGCACTTATACACTTCAGTCATGTCTTTGTTAATACCATCTTGCACTTATACACTTCAGTCATGTCTTTGTTAATACCCATCTTGCACTTATACACTTCAGTCATGTCTTTGTTAATACCCATCTTGCACTTATACACTTCAGTCATGTCTTTGTTAATACCCATCTTGCACTTATACACTTCAGTCATGTCTTTGTTAATATCCATCTTCCACTTATACACTTCAGTCATGTCTTTGTTAATACCCATCTTGCTCTTATACACTTCAGTCATGTCTTTGTTAATACCATCTTGCACTTATACACTTCAGTCATGTCTTTGTTAATACCCATCTTCCACTTATACACTTCAGTCATGTCTTTGTTAATACCCATCTTGCACTTATACACTTCAGTCATGTCTTTGTTAATACCATCTTGCACTTATACACTTCAGTCATGTCTTTGTTAATACCCATCTTCCACTTATACACTTCAGTCATGTCTTTGTTAATACCCATCTTGCACTTATACACTTCGGTCATGTCTTTGTTAATACCCATCTTGCACTTATACACTTCAGTCATGTCTTTGTTAATACCCATCTTGCACTTATACACTTCAGTCATGTCTTTGTTAATACCCATCTTGCACTTATACACTTCAGTCATGTCTTTGTTAATACCCATCTTGCACTTATACACTTCAGTCATGTCTTTGTTAATACCCATCTTGCACTTATACACTTCAGTCATGTCTTTGTTAATACCCATCTTGCACTTATACACTTCAGTCATGTCTTTGTTAATACCCATCTTGCACTTATACACTTCAGTCATGTCTTTGTTAATACCCATCTTGCACTTATACACTTCAGTCATGTCTTTGTTAATACCCATCTTCCACTTATACACTTCAGTCATGTCTTTGTTAATACCCATCTTCCACTTATACACTTCAGTCATGTCTTTGTTAATACCCATCTTCCACTTATACACTTCAGTCATGTCTTTGTTAATACCATCTTGCACTTACACACTTCAGTCATGTCTTTGTTAATACCCATCTTCCACTTATACACTTCAGTCATGTCTTTGTTAATACCCATCTTGCACTTATACACTACAGTCATGTCTTTGTTAATACCCATCTTCCACTTATACACTTCAGTCATGTCTTTGTTAATACCCATCTTCCACTTATACACTACAGTCATGTCTTTGTTAATACCCATCTTGCACTTATACACTTCAGTCATGTCTTTGTTAATACCCATCTTGCACTTATACACTACAGTCATGTCTTTGTTAATACCCATCTTCCACTTATACACTTCAGTCATGTCTTTGTTAATACCCATCTTGCACTTATACACTACAGTCATGTCTTTGTTAATACCCATCTTGCACTTATACACTTCAGTCATGTCTTTGTTAATACCCATCTTCCACTTATACACTTCAGTCATGTCTTTGTTAATACCCATCTTCCACTTATACACTTCAGTCATGTCTTTGTTAATACCCATCTTGCACTTATACACTACAGTCATGTCTTTGTTAATACCCATCTTGCACTTATACACTTCAGTCATGTCTTTGTTAATACCATCTTGCACTTATACACTTCAGTCATGTCTTTGTTAATACCCATCTTCCACTTATACACTTCAGTCATGTCTTTGTTAATACCCATCTTCCACTTATACACTTCAGTCATGTCTTTGTTAATACCCATCTTCCACTTATACACTTCAGTCATGTCTTTGTTAATACCATCTTGCACTTATACACTTCAGTCATGTCTTTGTTAATACCCATCTTCCACTTATACACTGTAGTCATGTCTTTGTTAATACCCATCTTGCACTTATACACTTCAGTCATGTCTTTGTTAATACCATCTTCCACTTATACACTTCAGTCATGTCTTTGTTAATACCATCTTGCACTTATACACTTCAGTCATGTCTTTGTTAATACCCATCTTCCACTTATACACTTCAGTCATGTCTTTGTTAATACCCATCTTCCACTTATACACTTCAGTCATGTCTTTGTTAATACCCATCTTGCACTTATACACTTCAGTCATGTCTTTGTTAATACCCATCTTCCACTTATACACTTCAGTCATGTCTTTGTTAATACCCATCTTGCACTTATACACTTCAGTCATGTCTTTGTTAATACCCATCTTGCACTTATACACTTCAGTCATGTCTTTGTTAATACCCATCTTGCACTTATACACTTCAGTCATGTCTTTGTTAATACCCATCTTCCACTTATACACTTCAGTCATGTCTTTGTTAATACCCATCTTGCACTTATACACTTCAGTCATGTCTTTGTTAATACCCATCTTGCACTTATACACTTCAGTCATGTCTTTGTTAATACCCATCTTCCACTTATACACTTCAGTCATGTCTTTGTTAATACCCATCTTGCACTTATACACTTCAGTCATGTCTTTGTTAATACCCATCTTGCACTTATACACTTCAGTCATGTCTTTGTTAATACCCATCTTGCACTTATACACTTCAGTCATGTCTTTGTTAATACCCATCTTCCACTTATACACTACAGTCATGTCTTTGTTAATACCCATCTTGCACTTATACACTACAGTCATGTCTTTGTTAATACCCATCTTGCACTTATACACTTCAGTCATGTCTTTGTTAATACCCATCTTCCACTTATACACTTCAGTCATGTCTTTCATCATTCTTCGACTTACTAGATAATATAGTTTAAGTAATTCCAGTCATTCTTGGTATGGAATATTTCTTACGCTATGTATTAATATTCTTCTCTGAATGTTCTCTAACGAATTTATATCCATTCTATAATATGGCGACCAGAACTGACACCTTACTAATGGTGTGTGGAGCTGTAGTTTAACATCTGGACTCCTGTTACTTATACTTCTTGATATAAATCCCGGTAATGTTTACTTTATTAAGTACGCTTAGGCACTTCTGTCTTGGCTTCAGGTTCCTGCTTACCATAACTCCTAAGTCTTTTTCGCATTCTATATGTCCAGATTCTATATTATTTTATTTATAAGTGCTAGAGTTATTTACATTACCGAGCTTCAGGACTTGACATTTATCTACACTGAACTACATTTGCCACTTTTCTGACCACAAACTGAGTTTGTCTAAATCCTCCTCAAGTTCAGTGGCATTATCCTCTGAATTAATTATCCTCTCTATTTTCGTATCATCAGCGAATTTTCTCATATCATTGATATATATTATGAACAACAACGGGCCTAAAACTGATCCTTGTGGAACGCCACTTGTTACAAATCCCCCACTCGGATTTAACCCCATTTATGCACACTCTGCTTCATATTAGTGAGCCATGACTCGATACATGACAACTCTTTCTCCTCAGTGCCATCAGCCGCCACTTTCTTTAACAGTCTCTGGTGTGGTACTCTATCAAAAGCCTTACTATAATCCAAATAAATAATACAGAATTCCCTATCGTGATCAACGGCCTCAAAAACTTTACTGATGAAGGTTAATAAACTAGGCAGGAACGACCCCTCGTCAATTCATGCTGAGTATCATTGATCAAATTATGCTTATCAAGATGGCTTATAATCTCAGCTATAATTGACTCTAGTAATTTGCCTACAATTGAGGTCAGGCTTATTGGGCGGTAATTTGACTGTAACGACTTGTCCCCTGCTTTAAAAATAGGAATACCATTAGCCATCTTCCACATATCAGACTCTACACCTATTTGAAGAGATATATTAAAAATTTTAGTTAATGGTTCACAGAGTTCCATTTTGCGTTCCTTAAGAACCCTTGAAAAAAGTTCATCAGGATCCGGGGATTTTGTTTGAGTCGGTCTACTTGTTCGATGACCACACCCCTAGTGACTGATATTACATAATTTATCTTCTTCAGACCCACTATAAAAATTAATGACTGGAATATTGTTAGTGTCTATTACTGTCCTTATCACCAATATTTAT
>NW_027199714.1:0-10000 GCF_038502225.1 Cherax quadricarinatus | reverse complement strand
CCATACTGGAGTATGCACCAGTTTGGAACCCACACCTGGTCAAGCACGTTAAGAAATTAGAGAAAGTGCAAAGGTTTTCAACAAGACTAGTTTCAGAGCTAAGGGGAATGTCCTACGAAGAAAGGTTAAGGGAAATCGGCCTGACGACACTGGAGAACAGGAGGGTTAGGGGAGACATGATAACGACATTCAAAATACGGGGGTCTTGAAGACAACCAGGGGTCTTGAAGACAACCAAGGGGTCTTGAAGACAGCCAGGGGTCTTGAAGACAACCAGGGATCTTGAAGACAACCTGGGGTCTTGAAGACAACCAGGGATCTTAAAGACAACCAAGGGGTCTTGAAGACAGCCAGGGGTCTTGAAGACAACCAGGGGTCTTGAAGACAACCAGGGGTCTTGAAGACAGCCAGGGGTCTTGAAGACAACCAGGGATCTTGAAGACAACCAGGGGTCTTGAAGACAACCAGGGGTCTTGAAGACAACCAAGGGGTCTTGAAGACAGCCAGGGGTCTTGAAGACAACCAGGGGTCTTGAAGACAACCAAGGGGTCTTGAAGACAACCAGGGGTCTTGAAGACAACCAGGGGTCTTGAAGACAACCAAGGGGTCTTGAAGACAGCCAGGGGTCTTGAAGACAACCAGGGGTCTTGAAGACAACCAAGGGGTCTTGAAGACAGCCAGGGGTCTTGAAGACAGCCAGGGGTCTTGAAGACAACCAGGGATCTTGAAGACAACCAGGGGTCTTGAAGACAACCAAGGGGTCTTGAAGACAGCCAGGGATCTTGAAGACAACCAGGGATCTTGAAGACAACCAGGGATCTTGAAGACAACCAGGGGTCTTGAAGACAACCAAGGGGTCTTGAAGACAACCAGGGGTCTTGAAGACAACCAGGGGTCTTGAAGACAACCAGGGGTCTTGAAGACAACCAGGTGTCTTGAAGACAACCAGGGGTCTTGAAGACAACCAGGGGTCTTGAAGACAACCAGGGGTCTTGAAGACAACCAGGGGTCTTGAAGACAACCAGGGTTCTTGAAGACAACCAGGGGTCTTGAAGACAACCAGGGGTCTTGAAGACAACCAGGGGTTTATTAGTCAACCAGGGGTCTTGAAGACAACCAGGGGTTTATTAGTAATCCTCCTTATATGTTAGATAGCAGTTGAACAGTCTTGGGCCTCTGACACTTATTGTTTTGTCTCTTAGCAGATTCATGGCACTGCTTGCCGAGTCTTTTACTTTTCGTAACGATGGTGAGGAGATTTGTGACTAGTCCTATGATTTTCCAATTGTAAATTATGATGTAACTTTCTCGCCTGCACTACAAGAAGTACAAGTCCAAGTAACTTACGTGCTTTACTGTACTTGTATATGCCGTCAAAGTTCTCTGTATATTCTCAAGGTCAGGAGTTTCGCCAGATGTGAAGGGGGTCGTTAGTGTACAGCAATATTCCAGCCTAGAGAGAACAGGCGATTTACGGAGAAACCATCATGGGCCTGGAATCCCTGTTTTGAAAGTTCTCGTTATCCATCCTACCACTGACTGTTGTTCTCGAGTGTGTACCAGTGACTGTTCTGGAGTATATATCAGTGACTGTTGTTCTGGAGTGTGTACCACTGTCTGTTGTTCTGGAGTGTGTACCACTGACTGTTGTTCTGGAGTGTGTATCACTGTCTGTTGTTCTGGAGTGTGTACCACTGACTGTTGTTCTGGAGTGTGTATCACTGTCTGTTGTTCTGGAGTGTGTACCACTGACTGTTGTTCTGGAGTGTGTACCACTGACTGTTGTTCGGGAGTGTGTACCACTGACTGTTGTTCTGGAGTGTGTATCAGTGACTGATGTTCTGGAGTGTGCACCACTGACTGTTGTTCTGGAGTGAGTATCACTGACTGTTGTTCTGGAGTGTGCACCACTGACTGTTGTTCTGGAGTGAGTATCACTGACTGTTGTTCTGGAGTGAGTATCACTGACTGTTGTTCTGGAGTGTGCACCACTGACTGTTGTTCTGGAGTGTGTACCACTGACTGTTGTTCTGGAGTGTGTACCACTGACTGTAGTTCTGGAGTGTGTAACACTGACTGTTGTTCTGGAGTGTGTACCACTGACTGTTGTTCTGGAGTGTGTACCACTGACTGTTGTTCTGGAGTGTGTACCACTGACTGTTGTTCTGGAGTGTGTACCACTGACTGTTGTTCTGGAGTGTGTACCACTGACTGTTGTTCTGGAGTGTGTACCACTGACTGTTGTTCTGGAGTGTGTATCAGTGACTGTTGTTCTGGAGTGTGTACCACTGACTGTTGTTCTGGAGTGTGTACCACTGACTGTTGTTCTGGAGTGTGTACCACTGACTGTTGTTCTGGAGTGTGTACCACTGACTGTTGTTCTGGAGTGTGTACCACTGACTGTTGTTCTGGAGTGTGTACCACTGACTGTTGTTCTGGAGTGTGTACCAGTGACTGTTGTTCTGGAGTGTGTACCACTGACTGTTGTTCTGGAGTGTGTACCACTGACTGTTGTTCTGGAGTGTGTACCACTGACTGTTGTTCTGGAGTGTGTACCACTGACTGTTGTTCTGGAGTGTGTACCACTGACTGTTGTTCTGGAGTGTGTACCACTGACTGTTGTTCTGGAGTGTGTACCACTGACTGTTGTTCTGGAGTGTGTACCACTGACTGTTGTTCTGGAGTGTGTACCACTGACTGTTGTTCTGGAGTGTGTACCACTGACTGTTGTTCTGGAGTGTGTACCACTGACTGTTGTTCTGGAGTGTGTACCACTGACTGTTGTTCTGGAGTGTGTACCACTGACTGTTGTTCTGGAGTGTGTACCACTGACTGTTGTTCTGGAGTGTGTACCACTGACTGTTGTTCTGGAGTGTGTACCACTGACTGTTGTTCTGGAGTGTGTACCACTGACTGTTGTTCTGGAGTGTGTACCACTGACTGTTGTTCTGGAGTGTGTACCACTGACTGTTGTTCTGGAGTGTGTACCACTGACTGTTGTTCTGGAGTGTGTACCACTGACTGTTGTTCTGGAGTGTGTACCACTGACTGTTGTTCTGGAGTGTGTACCACTGACTGTTGTTCTGGAGTGTGTACCACTGACTGTTGTTCTGGAGTGTGTACCACTGACTGTTGTTCTGGAGTGTGTACCACTGACTGTTGTTCTGGAGTGTACCACTGACTGTACTGGACTGACTGTTGTTCTGGAGTGTGTACCACTGACTGTTGTTCTGGAGTGTGTACCACTGACTGTTGTTCTGGAGTGTGTACCACTGACTGTTGTTCTGGAGTGTGTACCACTGACTGTTGTTCTGGAGTGTGTACCACTGACTGTTGTTCTGGAGTGTGTACCACTGACTGTTGTTCTGGAGTGTGTACCACTGACTGTTGTTCTGGAGTGTGTACCACTGACTGTTGTTCTGGAGTGTGTACCACTGACTGTTGTTCTGGAGTGTGTACCACTGACTGTTGTTCTGGAGTGTGTACCACTGACTGTTGTTCTGGAGTGTGTACCACTGACTGTTGTTCTGGAGTGTGTACCACTGACTGTTGTTCTGAAGTGTGTACCACTGACTGTTGTTCTGGAGTGTGTACCAGTGACTGTTGTTCTGGAGTGTGTACCAGTGTCTGTTGTTCTGAAGTGTGTACCACTGACTGTTGTTCTGGAGTGTGTACCAGTGACTGTTGTTCTGGAGTGTGTACCACTGACTGTTGTTCTGGAGTGTATATCACTGACTGTTGTTCTGGAGTGTGTACCAGTGTCTGTTGTTCTGGAGTGTGTACCACTGACTGTTGTTCTGGAGTGTGTACCACTGACTGTTGTTCTGGAGTGTGTACCACTGACTGTTGTTCTGGAGTGTGTACCACTGACTGTTGTTCTGGAGTGTGTACCACTGACTGTTGTTCTGGAGTGTGTACCACTGACTGTTGTTCTGGAGTGTGTACCACTGACTGTTGTTCTGGAGTGTGTACCACTGACTGTTGTTCTGGAGTGTGTACCACTGACTGTTGTTCTGGAGTGTGTACCACTGACTGTTGTTCTGGAGTGTGTACCACTGACTGTTGTTCTGGAGTGTGTACCACTGACTGTTGTTCTGGAGTGTGTACAACTGACTGTTGTCCTGGAGTGTGTACCACTGACTGTTGTTCTGGAGTATGTACCCCTGACTGTTGTTCTCGAGTGTGTACCCCTGACTGTTGTTCTGGAGTGTGTACCACTGACTGTTGTTCTGGAGTGTGTACCACTGACTGTTGTTCTGGAGTGTGTACCACTGACTGTTGTTCTGGAGTGTGTACCACTGACTGTTGTTCTGGAGTGTGTACCACTGACTGTTGTTCTGGAGTGTGTACCACTGACTGTTGTTCTGGAGTGTGTACCACTGACTGTTGTTCTGGAGTGTGTACCACTGACTGTTGTTCTGGAGTGTGTACCACTGACTGTTGTTCTGGAGTGTGTACCACTGACTGTTGTTGTGGAGTGTGTACCACTGACTGTTGTTGTGGAGTGTGTACCACTGACTGTTGTTGTGGAGTGTGTACCACTGACTGTTGTTGTGGAGTGTGTACCACTGACTGTTGTTGTGGAGTGTGTACCACTGACTGTTGTTCTGGAGTGTGTACCACTGACTGTTGTTCTGGAGTGTGTACCACTGACTGTTGTTCTGGAGTGTGTACCACTGACTGTTGTTCTGGAGTGTGTACCACTGACTGTTGATCTGGAGTGAGCACCACTGACTGTTGTTCTGGAGTGTGTACCACCACTGACTGTTGTTCTGGAGTGTGTACCACTGACTGTTGTTCTGGAGTGTGGACCACTGACTGTTGTTGTGGAGTGTGTACCACTGACTGTTGTTGTGGAGTGTGTACCACTGACTGTTGTTCTGGAGTGTGTACCACTGACTGTTGTTCTGGAGTGTGCACCACTGACTTTTGTTCTGGAGTGTGCACCACTGACTTTTGTTCTGGAGTGTGCTCCACTGTCTGTTGTTCTGGAGTGTGTACCACTGACTGTTGTTCTGGAGTGTGTACCACTGACTGTTGTTCTGGAGTGTGGTCCACTGACTGTTGTTCTGGAGTGTGTACCACTGACTGTTGTTCTGGAGTGTGTGACCACTGACTGTTGTTCTGGAGTGTGTACCACTGACTGTTGTTCTGGAGTGTGGACCACTGACTGTTGTTCTGGAGTGTGTACCACTGACTGTTGTTCTGGAGTGTGTACCACTGACTGTTGTTCTGGAGTGTGTACCACTGTCTTTTGTTCTGGAGTGTGCTCCACTGTCTGTTGTTCTGGAGTGTGTACCACTGACTGTTGTTCTGGAGTGTGTACCGCTGACTGTTGTTCTGGAGTGTGTACCACTGACTGTTGTTCTGGAGTGTGTACCACTGACTGTTGTTCTGGAGTGTGTACCACTGACTGTTGTTCTGGAGTGTGTACCACTGACTGTTGTTCTGGAGTGTGTACCACTGACTGTTGTTCTGGAGTGTGTACCACTGTCTCTTGTTCTGAAGTGTGTACCACTGTTGTTCTGGAGTGTGTACCACTGTCTTTTGTTCTGGAGGGTGTACCACTGTCTGTTGTTCTGGAGTGTGTTCCACTGACTGTTGTTCTGGAGTGTGTTCCACTGACTGTTGTTCTGGAGTGTGTACCACTGTCTTGTTCTGAAGTGTGTACCACTGTTGTTCTGGAGTGTGGCCACTGACTGTTGTTCTGGAGTGTGTACCAGTGTCTGTTGTTCTGGAGTGTGTACCACTGACTGTTGTTCTGGAGTGTGTACCACTGACTGTTGTTCTGGAGTGTACCACTGACTGTTGTTCTGGAGTGTGTACCACTGACTGTTGTTCTGGAGTGTGTACCACTGACTGTTTTTCTGGAGTGTGTACCACTGACTGTTGTTGTAGAGTGTGTACCACTGACTGTTGTTCTGGAGTGTGTACCACTGACTGTTGTTCTGGAGTGTGTACCACTGACTGTTGTTCTGGAGTGTGTACCACTGACTGTTGTTCTGGAGTGTGTACCACTGACTGTTGTTCTGGAGTGTGTACCACTGACTGTTGTTCTGGAGTGTGGCCACTGACTGTTGTTCTGGAGTGTGGACCACTGACTGTTGTTCTGGAGTGTGTACCACTGACTGTTGTTCTGGAGTGTGTACCACTGACTGTTGTTCTGGAGTGTGTACCACTGACTGTTGTTCTGGAGAGTGTACCACTGACTGTTGTTCTGGAGTGTGTACCACTGACTGATGTTCTGGAGTGAGTACCACTGACTGTTGTTCTGGAGTGTGTACCACTGACTGTTGTTCTGGAGTGTGTTGACTGTTGTTCTGGAGTGTGTACCACTGACTGTTGTTCTGGAGTGTGTACCACTGACTGTTGTTCTGGAGTGTGTACCACTGACTGTTGTTCTGGAGTGTGTACCACTGACTGTTGTTCTGGAGTGTGTACCACTGACTGTTTTTCTGGAGTGTGTACCACTGACTGTTGTTCTGGAGTGTGTACCACTGACTGTTGTTCTGGAGTGTGTACCACTGACTGTTGTTCTGGAGTGTGTACCACTGACTGTTGTTCTGGAGTGTGTACCACTGACTGTTGTTCTGGAGTGTGTACCACTGACTGTTGTTCTGGAGTGTGTACCACTGACTGTTGTTCTGGAGTGTGGACCACTGACTGTTGTTCTGGAGTGTGTACCACTGACTGTTGTTCTGGAGTGTGTACCACTGACTGTTGTTCTGGAGTGTGTACCACTGACTGTTGTTCTGGAGTGTGTACCACTGACTGTTGTTCTGGAGTGTGTACCACTGACTGTTGTTCTGGAGTGTGTACCACTGACTGTTGTTATGGAGTGTGGACCACTGACTGTTGTTCTGGAGAGTGTACGACTGACTGTTGTTCTGGAGTGTGTACCACTGACTGTTGTTCTGGAGTGTGTACCACTGACTGTTGTTCTGGAGTGTGTACCACTGACTGTTGTTCTGGAGTGTGTACCACTGACTGTTGTTCTGGAGTGTGTACCACTGACTGTTGTTCTGGAGTGTGTACCACTGACTGTTGTTCTGGAGTGTGTACCACTGACTGTTGTTCTGGAGTGTGTACCACTGACTGTTGTTCTGGAGTGTGTACCACTGACTGTTGTTCTGGAGTGTGTACCACTGACTGTTGTTCTGGAGTGTGTACCACTGACTGTTGTTCTGGAGTGTGTACCACTGACTGTTGTTCTGGAGTGGGGGTACCACTGACGGGTGGTGTGGAGTGTGTACCACTGACTGTTGTTCTGGAGTGTGTACCACTGACTGTTGTTCTGGAGTGTGTACCACTGACTGTTGTTCTGGAGTGTGTACCACTGACTGTTGTTCTGGAGTGTGTACCACTGACTGTTGTTCTGGAGTGGTAACTGACTGTTGTTCTGGAGTGTGTACCACTGACTGTTGTACTGGAGTGTGTACCACTGTTGTTGTGGAGTGTGTACCACCGTTGTTGTGGAGTGTGTACCACCGTTGTTGTGGAGTGTGTACCACCGTTGTTGTGGAGTGTGTACCACCGTTGTTGTGGAGTGTGTACCACCGTTGTTCTGTAGTGTGTACCACTGTTGTTCTGTAGTGTGTACCACTGACTGTTGTTCTGGAGTGTGTACCACTGACTGTTGTTCTGGAGTGTGTACCACTGACTGTTGTTCTGGAGTGTGTACCACTGACTGTTGTTCTGGAGTGTGTACCACTGACTGTTGTTCTGGAGTGTGTACCACTGACTGTTGTTCTGGAGTGTGTACCACTGACTGTTGTTCTGGAGTGTGTACCACTGACTGTTGTTCTGGAGTGTGTACCACTGACTGTTGGTCTGGAGTGTGTACCACTGACTGTTGGTCTGGAGTGTGTACCACTGACTGTTGTTCTGGAGTGTGTACCACTGACTGTTGTTCTGGAGTGTGTACCACTGACTGTTGTTCTGGAGTGTGTACCACTGACTGTTGTTCTGGAGTGTGTACCACTGACTGTTGTTCTGGAGTGTGTACCACTGACTGTTGTTCTGGAGTGTGTACCACTGACTGTTGTTCTGGAGTGTGGAGTGTTGTTCTGGAGTGTGTACCACTGACCACTGACTGTTGTTCTGGAGTGGTGGTACCACTGACTGTTGTTCTGGAGTGTGTACCACTGACTGTTGTTCTGGAGTGTGTACCACTGACTGTTGTTCTGGAGTGTGTACCACTGACTGTTGTTCTGGAGTGTGTACCACTGACTGTTGTTCTGGAGTGTGTACCACTGACTGTTGTTCTGGAGTGTGTACCACTGACTGTTGTTCTGGAGTGTGTACCACTGACTGTTGTTCTGGAGTGTGTACCACTGACTGTTGTTCTGGAGTGTGTACCACTGACTGTTGTTCTGGAGTGTGTACCACTGACTGTTGTTCTGGAGTGTGTACCACTGACTGTTGTTCTGGAGTGTGTACCACTGACTGTTGTTCTGGAGTGTGTACCACTGACTGTTGTTCTGGAGTGTGTACCACTGACTGTTGTTCTGGAGTGTGTACCACTGACTGGAGTGTTCACTGTTGTTCTGTAGTGTGTACCACTGACTGTTGTTCTGGAGTGTGTACCACTGACTGTTGTTCTGGAGTGTGTACCACTGACTGTTGTTCTGGAGTGTGTACCACTGACTGTTGTTCTGGAGTGTGTACCACTGACTGTTGTTCTGGAGTGTGTACCACTGACTGTTGTTCTGGAGTGTGTACCACTGACTGTTGTTCTGGAGTGTGTACCACTGACTGTTGTTCTGGAGTGTGTACCACTGACTGTTGTTCTGGAGTGTGTACCACTGACTGTTGTTCTGGAGTGTGTACCACTGACTGTTGTTCTGGAGTGTGTACCACTGACTGTTGTTCTGGAGTGTGTACCACTGACTGTTGTTCTGGAGTGTGTACCACTGACTGTTGTTCTGGAGTGTGTACCACTGACTGTTGTTCTGGAGTGTGTACCACTGACTGTTGTTCTGGAGTGTGTACCACTGACTGTTGTTCTGGAGTGTGTACCACTGACTGTTGTTCTGGAGTGTGTACCACTGACTGTTGTTCTGGAGTGTGTACCACTGACTGTTGTTCTGGAGTGGTGTACCACTGACTGTTGTTCTGGAGTGTGTACCACTGACTGTTGTTCTGGAGTGTGTAGTGTGTACCACTGACTGTTGTTCTGGAGTGTGTACTGTTGTTCAGTGTGTACCACTGTTGTTCTGGAGTGTGTACCACTGTCTTTTGTTCTGGAGGGTGTACCACTGTCTGTTGTTCTGGAGTGCGTACCACTGACTGTTGTTCTGGAGTGCGTACCACTGACTGTTGTTCTGGAGTGCGTACCACTGACTGTTGCTCTGGAGTGCGTACCACTGACTGTTGCTCTGGAGTGTGTACCACTGACTGTTGTTCTGGAGTGTGTACCACTGACTGTTGTTCTGGAGTGTGTACCACTGACTGTTGTTCTGGAGTGTGTACCAGTGACTGTTGTTCTGGAGTCTGTTGTTCTGGAGTGACTGTTGTTCTGGAGTGTGTACCACTGACTGTTGTTCTGGAGTGTGTACCACTGACTGTTGTTCTGGAGTGTGTACCAGTGACTGTTGTTCTGGAGTGTGTACCAGTGACTGTTGTTCTGGAGTGTGTACCAGTGACTGTTGTTCTGGAGTGTGTACCAGTGACTGTTGTTCTGGAGTGTGTACCAGTGACTGTTGTTCTGGAGTGTGTACCACTGACTGTTGTTCTGGAGTGTGTACCAGTGACTGTTGTTCTGGAGTGTGTACCACTGACTGTTGTTCATGAGCGTGTACCACTGTGTCACAGTGTCACTGGCTGTCGCTGTGTCAATGTCACTGACTGTCACTGGGTCACTGTGTCAGTGACTGTGTCGCTATGTCAGTGCTTCTGACTGTGTGTCTGTGCCACTGTCATTGTGCCACTGTGTGTCTGTGCCACTGTGTCATTGTGCCACTGTCACAGTGTCACTGACTGTGTCGTTGTGTCAGTGATA
>NW_027199713.1:0-28887 GCF_038502225.1 Cherax quadricarinatus | reverse complement strand
AGGGAGACTTATCTCAGTAGACCTAAGCTGTGCACTCTTTCCCCTTAAATCTTTCCTTCCCGTCATCCTTCATAATACCCTTCCCTCCCTTTCTCTTCCAGAAAATTATTATAATTATATAGGCGAATGAAATGCGGAAGTACTTTTTGATAAACTCTGCAAGTCTGACTAGGCTCAGGACCTAGGCAAACCTGACCAGGCTCAGGACCTAGCCAGACCTGACCAGGACGTGCTCAATGGTAATGACTGCAAAATACGGCTGTCATATCGTGAAAGCCGAAGTCACCAAGTTATGCGTGTCTGCACGGAGAAGTGACAAGGTCAGTGAGGCATACGTCTGTATGCATGTCTGCACGGAGGAGTGGAACGGTCAGTGAGGCATGCGTCCGTGTACTTGCACGCATGGAGGTGTGCCACGGTTTGTTTGCATGCATATCTGCACAGAATGAGAGGATCTGCTAGGTTTGTGGGTGGGTGGCTGTATGTGCGGACCAGTGTTACTAGTGTTGCATACGTGTAAGCACGCCTGACGAAAAAGTGTGTATGCCTGTGTGTGTGTGTGTGTGTGTGTGTGTGTGTGTGTGTGTGTGTGTGTGTGTGTGTGTGTGTGTGTGTGTGTGTGTGTGTGTGTGTGTGTGGATGAATGAATGAGAGTATCAGAGTGGACCGTATGTGTGTTTTGGACATTAAAATGGTAACTGTAACAAATGTGTATGGATGTACGGATGAGGGAGTGAAAAGAGAATTGACGAAAGGTAGGATGAGATATGATGCTAGTGCAGTGTAGATGAATAAAACAAAGTATTAATACCAATTATGAACCAGGAAAAAATAAGTAGTAGTAAAACAGTAATTAGGGTTGAAACAAAATATTATAAATACTGTTGAATAACCTGCCTTCGTAATTACGTTTTTAACAAAGTTTAAATGCGAGAAATCCTAAATTACCAGAGAACAACAACAGGAGCTCCCTAGAGTATGTGCCTCATTAAAGGTGTGATACAACCCTTTAAAAGTAAACAGTGCCACCTTTACAGCCTCCAGGAGGATAAAGAGTCACTTAGGCACAATGGCCCTTGACGGCAGAGTGGCACCTTCCACTCCGCCAAGTCTGATGGCCCAAGAATAACCATACATTTACCAGTATAAACGTAAGAAATATTTTCATTTTTGTACATTGTTTCTGTCTGCATGTGAAAATTCAAAAATATTGCTGCTTATTTTTATATAATTAACTGTATACAATAGTAATGACGTATATGGGGCGACACTGGAGCCGCTAAGAACAGACCAACACATCTATGCTACATCACCCACCTCCCTCCAATAAGCATCCAACATTATCTTCACTGTTAAATATTTCCAGCTGCAGACTGCTTTCCTAGCACAACACGCCCCCAGTTACCGCTCCACTGGTAAACATGATTCACATTCACGATAATAAAAAAAACATTAAAAATTTAAGATAAATATAATCTCAGGAAGAGGGTAAGACAACCTGCTTTACGAAGAGTATCGAGTAGTAGCAGAAGTAGTAGTAGTCTGTTGTCGCTGCTTCTGCTTATTATTTTTAATTGTACGTAGCACTATTACTAGTGATTTTCAAGCAGATGTATCATTTACATAAATACTCTACCCGAAAGAGTCATTTCATCAGTTTTGCTGTTGCATGCTCAGTACTACGTGTAAAGTACTTGAGGGTCTGGTCCCAAATCTGCACACTGCCTTAACACCATACTGGAGTGAGAGATATGGTAGGAAATGCAAAATAAACTCAAAAAGCATAGGCACCCTGAGCACAATAAGAGAACACTGTATCAACATCCGTGGGCCCAGACTATTCAATATCTTACCAGAAAATATCACATATTCCTGGGAGGAAACTGTACAAATATCTCCACCAAATGCTAGATCAACCAGGATGTGATTGATGGATATGTGGGCCAGCAAGCCGCCAGCAGCAACAGCCTGGTTGACCAGGCAAGCACCAAACAAGTCTGGCCCAGGGTCGGATCCGGGAGTAGAAAAACTCTCGAAACTAATCAAAGGTAACTCCTTTTCCAGCACCCTGGGCCACTTTCCCATTGCTCTCTAATTTTTTCCACGTACAAATGATCCCCTTTTCCCCTTCTGACATGATTCCTGCCACCCTGCCCTCTTCTTTGCTTCCCTCCTTTACATGTCCTCTCCTTTTCTTCCGCTTCCTCCCTTTCCTCGCTACGTCTCCTCGCCTCCCTTTCCCTGGCAGCTTGTGCATCCATCACCGTCAAAAAGTTTACCGGGCACCAGATGAAGCCAAGCACCAGCAGAACTCTCAAAGACCAACAGATCCCACAAGCGTCAGCAGAACTCACAAGCATCAGCAGAACTCACTATCAGCAGAACTCACAAGCGTCAGTAATCTCATAAGCGATAGCAGAGCTCACAAGCGTCAGCACAGCTCACAAACCTCAGTAGATCTCACAAGCATCAGCAGAACTCACAAGCGTCCCAAGAATGCTTTAAGCTTGAGCAGACTTCACGAAGCATCATGGCCTCTCAGAAGTTCATTAATTCTTAGAAAACAAGTAAATTAACTCACACACAATAACTCACAAAGCACCAAAAGATCTAGAAAATAAAGAAAACCTCAAAACGTATCAACAGGGTACCCAAATAAACTCCAGTCTCAAATCATTATACAGTATATACTACGTGTATACACCATATTTACTGCGTGTTTGCACTATTTACAGTGTATATACTGCAATATTTCGTGAATATACTACAAAACTGCATGTAAACACAATTCTTAAACAATTTATACAATCCTCTCTTGTTGTAATTCCAATTAACCTACAACAAATGTTAAGTTTTTATGTATACAGTGAGCGTAGGCTAATATGAGAAATTAATATACAACTACATGGTGGTTCAGGGTGTCGATTCTTGGGTTCAAACAACTGCCTGGACAATGGCCATAGTGTTAACAATACAAGTTAACTTTTCCCTTGCTAAATGACCTGTCTCTCCTTCCTTTTAAGAGGGAAGTAAACGGGGGTTCCCACCCAGGGGAATGCCACCCAGCCCTTTTCTTCACCGACCCCTTTCCCTTCATCTCCCTCCCCTGCCTCTTCATCCCTCCCTTTACTTTCCTTTCTTTGTGCCGCCTAAGCGGCTAGTTTATTGTGCACCTCCTGCTCATCCTGTGAGCGGTAGCGCAAAAGAACATGATTACCGGGGTAACAATGAGTCTTCATCAGATTCCACTTGGCACTGTTACATCTTTATGTCATTTTATATAAAAGAATTTCTTCACATAGGTAATCAATACAATATGGACATAAAATTCCAGGAACATTCCAGCATGTTATTAGCACAAAAATCATTGGTCACTGTTAGGTTACAGTCTCCTCTAATAACAGTTCATTCAGCTAGACGCTGCCAAAATGTAGATGCAATCTCAAGATTGCATATATTTTTAATCATTATCAATGAAGTGATTTGACATTTCTTATAGGGTTTGCTTCGACGAGTCAAAGTTTAAGGATCTTTGGACATTAATATATGATGTCTGAGTGTGTGGCCCAATCACACTTAATATATTATGTCATAAATAATTTTGAAAACCGACAAGTTGAAAATTTAGACACTTAAGCAACATATGGGAATCTTTATTGAAGAAATGTTTCGCCACACAGTGGCTTCATCAATCCAATACAAATTAGAAAGGTGTAAGGAGTGGAGAAGTTTGAGGTAATCAGTCCCTCAGCCTGATTACCTCAAACTTCCCCACTCTTTACACCTTTCTGCTTTGTACTGGACTGATGAAGCCACTGCGTGGCGAAACGTTTTTCCAATAAAGATTCCTATACGTTGCATAAGTGTCTCAATCTTCAATATATTGTCACTGGCATCTCCACACCGTACTGCCAGAGATACTTATAGTCTAGCCTTAGTCTGGCAGTCTACTGACCTTGTTTCTTTCTTTTACATAGACATGTTTTACTTGACACATTTCATTATGATGGCAATGGATCCGCTAGTTATATCTAAACTGTTCTACTTTCTTGGAACTGGTGTGTTAGTTATTTTATAACAATGTTTATTAAACTTCTGTTTGAAAAAAAAAATATATATTCACCATTCTCTATTCAATCTCCACTAGCCCCACTCTCCCTTTTCATTCACCTCATCTTTTTTTCTATTCCCTCCTCTTCCCTTACCTCCCAGGCTCTCTCCTTTACCATCTTAGTAACCCTAGAGGCTCCTAATGGAGCAATAACAGACAGCTTTCCTTTACTCCTCCACGCATCCAAGGAAAAAAAGGCTAGGCAAATGTGTTAGAAAATCCAGTCTTGTTTTAAGTCATATTCTATGCAAAAGGCCAAGGAATAAGAAAACTCCAGACCTTAAAAATATTCAAGTGCTGGATACGAGGTATCCATGAAGTGCAATGTATTTAATGATACTTAAAATGAATCCTCCAGCCCGTGTCATTTGCCCGTCCCCTCCTCCTCCTCCCCCCATCCCCTTTAACTCGTGTCATCCCCCCCCCCTCATCTTCATGTTTTATTAAAATTCCAATTCTCCTGTGTATGGGATAGGCTATCCTGAGAGACGGCAATTCCTAAGCGATAATTCCTAGCTATGCTAAAAGGAAACCTTCGCAGCTCCCGTAGCTGAGAAACCCTTGCTGAAATGCTTGACGATATCTTCATTTCCTCACTGAAATTTCCCAGCTCAGGGTGAAAAATTTCAATACCTAGTATGAGCCCACATCCTGCGTGATGGAATATGACAAGGAAACACTCCTAGCTTTTTCCCCAGTGTGTAATTATCATACAGAATACGGTAGCAGGACCTTACTGATGTATCCAGTTGTGTTTAATTAAAAAACAATGTTTTACGACCTAATTCCCTCAATCCTCCTTACCATCTTTTACACCCTATCCTGTCTATTGACTCAATCCTTCTCCACCCCTCCCTCTGTTCTTCCTATCCCCCCCTCTCTGTTCGTCTGCCTTCATCCCTTCCTCTCCCTCCTACCCTTTGGTGATGCGACCCACCCTCTCCCTCCCTCCTTCCCTCGTTCATCATCAAAGCTTCAGTCGCAGAGCAATACCTCCGGGGATCTCCTCTGTAGGGCTAATGTCAACAGAGACACATTCATGACTGCAGATCAAAAGAGAAATGAATGATAAACACAAACACCAAATAACAAGCGAAATGAAATGATGAAATGAAGAGAATGAGAGACAGAATGAGAAGATGAGGAGGAATTGGAGAAAAGGGAGGGGGAGAAGAAGGAGGGGAAAAGGGAGGGGGAGGGGAAGGAGGGGAGGGGAAGGAAGAGGAGAGGGAGGAGGAGGAGAGGGAGGAGGAGAGGAAGGAGGAAGGGGAGGAGGAGGAAGGGGAGGAGGAGGAGAGGGAGGAGGAGAGGGAGGAGGAGGAGAGGGAGGAGGAGGAGAGGGAGGAGGAGGAGAGGAAGGAGGAGGAGAGGGAGGAGGAGAAGCAGAAGCCAATAAAAAAACAAGAAAAAGGTGGCGGCCTAAGATGACTAAAGGATATAGTTTACACGTGTACATACTCATTGTGAATCCTTGTATGTACTAGAGCGGGAGTGTGTGGACCGAGGCGAGAGCAGAGAAAGTATAGAGATAACTGGGGGAGGAAGGGGGAGTCTAGCCAATTGAACCCTCTCCCTCGCGCTCCCCTGAGACAGGGCTCGCAGGCCCTGCCATCCATCAATACACCGCTTGTCACTTTATCCTGCAGAAAAGAAAAGGAAAAAATATCTGGAATCATGGAGAGAGAGTGATGGGGGGAGTGGGAAGTGAAGGGTGGAGGAAGTGAAGGGTGGAAGAAGTGAAGGGTGGAGGAAGTGAAGGGTGGAGGAAGTGAAGGGTGGAGGAAGTGAAGGGTGGAGGAAGTGAAGGGTGGAGGAAGTGAAGGGTGGAGGAAGTGAAGGGTGGAGGAAGTGAAGGGTGGGGGTGAAGGTGGAGTAGGTGAATGAAGAGTAGATTGAGGGAAAGGGATAGAAAATGATGGCCAGGGAGACATGAAGAAATGAGGAAGACGGATTGATAGAGAAAAACAGAAGGGAGGGAAAGGAAGGAAATGAAAGTAGGAAAGGGAGGGAAACGAAAATAAGAATAAAGGTAAGGAAATAAAAGTAGGAAGGACAGAGAACGGTGGGAGGGTGGCATGGAGGAAATGGGATGGGAAGAAAGGGAGAGAGGGAAGGAGGAAAGGGTAAAGGAGGGTGTGATGCGAAAACGAAGAGGAGGAATTTGAGGGAAGTCGGTAGCAGCGTCCAAGACAAATATCGGTGCAGCATTTAAAAGATTACACTCGTCTCTAGTGAGTAATGTTGATGTGCTGAAACACATGACAACAACACTAGCCGCAGACGCTCCTAGGAAACACTGGAAGCGTGCATAAGATCGACTGCCTAGGTAGGTATCCCTGAAGGGGTAATTAGGTATCCCTGAAGAGGCAGTTAACTATCCCTGAAGGATACCTGTAAATGGTAAGCTGATTATTTTTTCTTCCAACTTTTCGATTATATTTTTCTTATAACTTAGGAACGCCTCATCCAATCGGCTTCAAATTTTCAACACTTCTGCGATAACGAGGACCACATTCTTGGAATAATTAACATGTTCACGTGTCCTATGATTAAAGTTGTTGAACCCCTCCCATCTTCCTGGAATAGCTTGGATAACTGCCGTAATCCTCAGTGGGGCAGTTTCCAACGTTAAAAAAAAAAAAAAAAATCCGAAGGCGGAGACTTACTCAAATATGTTTGGGCAAATTTGACAATTTTGTGTGTGAAATAGTGTGAAATTTGTGTTCCCGTTAAACTACGTTAAATAACTTTGAGTTTACCTCTTCTGAACGGCTTCAAAATTCAAAGAAGTGATGCATCTTAGGAGCAGGATAGTACCTATTAAGTTTCGCTTGCGTGCTGGCAAATCGGTTGATGTATAAAATAGTAAAACAATAAAAATATGGAATCACTGGAACCCGCGCCATAACCGGAGAGTGACTCATAAAAATATAAGAAAGAAGTAACACTGCAGCAGGCCTACTGACCCATGCGAAGCAGGTCCATGTCCCTCCCCCGGATTAGCCCAATGACCCACCTAATCAGGTCACTTCCACTTAAGGAAGGAGCGCCGCATCAGACCTAGTAGCACAAGCTAGTCAGGTCCAACTCACACCCCACCCACATCCACTCATGTATTTATCTAACCTATTTTTAAAGCTACACAACGTTTTAGCCTCAATAACTGTACTCGGGAGTTTGTTCCACTCATTTGATAGGCTTCAAATTTTCACCACTGGTGTACCTGTGTAAGCCCCAGTTTGCTCTTTTGGGAGAAATTGGAAAGATTGAACTAATGCTTTTTATGCGATAACTTCCGAGTGTCACATTCGATTAGCTTCAACGCTTCCATGCAATTTGTGTATTTTAGGACAATATTGATTTTTTTTTTGAAAGGTTTGAATTAGATTTGGTTTCTGTATATCCTCATTTACTATTTTCAATGGATGAATTTCAATATTATTTTCCATATGATGATTTGTGAATGCCTCTTCTGATTTCCTTCAAATTTTCAATGATATTTAACCCATTATCAACTTATACCGCACTCTTCACTATTCACAAGGGACCCGGATACCTTCCTTAGATCGCGAAGCGACTGAACTACATCTTATTATTGTCATTATCATACTTAGGGGTAAGACCTGAGCCCTTATGTAAAGACCATTATACCACCCAAATACACAGGGAGGCCTGGGGAATCAGAGGCTTGGGAATATAAGACAATCAGATTCGATTCAAGAAACGGGACACAAGAGCCCTTCACCAGTATGAAGGATGGATGTGTGGTGGATGATGGATGTTTCTGTTGGATTTACCCTTACCTTACCTCTGACATACCCTTGATATACCCAGCCTTGGGCCAGGCTCATCTGATGCTTGCCTAATTAACCAGGCTGTTGCTGCTGGTGGCCAGCTGATGCACATATCCATCACAACCTGGTTGATCTGGCTGCTGAGCAGCCATCGCTGCCACCACGGGCACCACTCGCATGTACGTACGAGCCACAGATAAGCTCTGCCCTTAGGCACGAGGTTTGTAGACAACTGCTGACAACACCGCCAACCCCATGAAGAAACAAACGGGAATATACAGAGAAATATCGCAGTCAGCAGGGTTCGATACTGCTACTGAGAGACGGGCAATGTTTCCAGGCATCGTTCTTATCCACTCAGCCACAAATGCCTCAAAAAGCTGGGTAGCCTGATTCACAAGCCATGTTTCTTTCCCAGCCCGGGCAAGTCAGTCAGCCTTAAGGATAGATTCTATTTCAATATCTTCCTGCATGTTCTGACCTCAAAAGCGATTTTCTTTTTCTTTTTTCTGTATATACCAGCATGTTTCAGCGTGGTGCATTGATATAAAAATAGCTTGAGAGGTCAGAACATACAGGAGGAGATTGAAATAGCTTGAATCCATGCCTGAGGCTCACTGACGTGCCCGGGCTGGGAAAGAAACATTGCCTGTGAACCAGGCTACCCAGCTTTTGAGGCATTTATGGCTGAATGGATAAAAGCGCTGCCTGGGAACCTTCCCCGTCTCTCATTAGCAGTATCGAACCCTGTTCACTGCGATCTTTCTGTGTGGTATATATATATATATATATATATATATATATATATATATATATATATATATATATATATATATATATATATATATAAAACGTGCCGAATCGTGCAGTTATGCCTATTTTCCCGAATAAACCGAATGAAAATTTGTTTTTTGTCATAAATCAGCGGAAATTGATCTGAGCATTATGAAAAAAAAATATGTATCATAGATTTAATATAATATTAAATATATTTAAATTGACCAATGATATAAATATCAGAATTTAGCTAAAAAAAAAACTGTTGTTTTAGTGAAGTTAGGTGAGGTTTCTAAGTTTTGGTCCAAAAATAAAAATCATTATATCATTGTTAATAAAAAAATTAGCTATCAATATGTAAAAAGTTTTTTAGAAAAGTTTTATTTTTAAGGAAGTTCGATGATATAAATATCAGAATTT
Source organism: Cherax quadricarinatus (assembly GCF_038502225.1). Lineage (NCBI taxonomy): Eukaryota > Metazoa > Arthropoda > Malacostraca > Decapoda > Parastacidae > Cherax > Cherax quadricarinatus. The sequence continues at coordinate 19,785 of NW_027199713.1, read as the reverse complement.
AGCTAAAAAAAAAACTGTTGTTTTAGTGAAGTTAGGTGAGGTTTCTAAGTTTTGGTCCAAAAATAAAAATCATTATATCATTGTTAATAAAAAAATTAGCTATCAATATGTAAAAAGTTTTTTAGAAAAGTTTTATTTTTAAGGAAGTTCGATGTTTCCCCTTAACCCGGAGCACCGGGCTTGTTTTCAAAATTATTTCATCAATTCCTACCACATGCAGTGCACAACGAAGAGATGTGAAATGCTTAACAATTCGCAAACAGGCAAAATTATTTACAAAAATTATCTCTACGTCCACAGCAGGACTTGAACCTGCAAACTCTGCATGAGAGTGCACAGTGTACTCATTTCTCTTCTTCTCCATGTCCTCTGCATTTGTGACCCTCAGTTCCTTCGTAATTCGTTCTCTCGTCTTGGCTTCCGATTTCGTATACTCTGCCGTCTCACGTGCTAAACGGACTTTCTTCTCTCCCAAACTCTCTACTCCTGTGAACTCTCCTGTTCTCTGCCTCCCGTATATTTCCTGTCTTTCTAATCTCATCAACTCTCTCCGTTCCTTACACATCAAATTTACTGTTCGTCAAACTAACACCATTCGCAGTAGTCCGGTTCGTACCTCTCCTCCCGCTATAGATGCCCCTGGTGTCTACTCTTATTTCATGCACTTCTAGGCCTCTTCAAATCTTTGGAGAAACTGGTAGTTCTCTTTCTGCAAGACTTAAGTAACACAAAAAAGTGTTAGGCTTGCCGACACCAATAATGCTCTTTTCTGACATGTTAGAGATCACAGTCATCCTACTGACTGGTTATCTGCTAAAACTGTCTTGCTTCTAGTTAGCCTTTACAGACGCCGTCTTGTTGAAGCATCCCTTATACACAGCTTTCCTAATATGAATCTCAATCCTGTAGATGCCTTCCCTTTTTCATTACACTGTCAAATGCTCCAAACTTAGAACACTCGTGACTTGACATGTTCCTTTCTTCTCCGCCTCTCCCTACCTCTTCTACTTTCCTATTTATTCCTTATCTCTTTCTTTGTTTTCCTTCTGCGTAAATGTCTTCTGTCCTTCTGTTTTTTCTTCCCCCTATGCTTTTGTTCCTACACCCTGTAGGCCCTTAACTCTCCTGCAGTGCTTCTTTTTCTTGACCTTAGACTTACTCCACTTCTACTACTACTATGATTACCACTCCAATACTATTACTATTGCTACCACCTTTACTATTGGCCCCCTTCGCCCTTCACTCCCCTTTCTATCTCTTGTGCCACTAAAACTACTCCCCCTACTTCCACTACCAGCATTACCACTATCACTACTTATTTTACTTCCTCTCTTGGTCCCGTCCCTGTCCCCCTCGCCTATATATACTGGCTCCCTCACTCTCTTGTGTTAGGGTGACTTGTAAATGGTCCAAGTCGGACCGAAATGTCATCGTAAGCTTCTACGTGCGTGTTATTTGTGCATTGTTCCAGTCACGGTATTGTGCCGTTTTCTTCTTTACCTCGAGTTTCTTCAGGAGGCCATCAGCCCCGCACGTTGTCAGAGGTTAAAGGCAGGATGACATATTACAGATATTTATAATTAACATAATTAGGTACATGGATTCCTTTTATCCTACGCTCAGATACTGTCAACAGGTACTGGAGTTTCATTATACTGGATTGGAGAGTTTTCTTATCTAAGAACATGTCATTCCAGAACTGGAGTTTTCTAATATTTTTTCCCCTGGATGCGACCCACAATATTAAACTTATACAGAGTACTGATAACAGGCAAAGGATAACGGGTGCACAGGAGCAGGGAAAGGGGAGCCAGTGCGATTAGGGAGTATAAGGAAGGGAAGAGAAAGGGCCTCATCAATATCTTTAAATTAATGCATGTGCTGACGCGGACCCTGATGCAACAAGACATGGTGATAGCGGCGCTAGAAACAAGTAATAGTAACTTCTTCTCTGTTGGAAAGAAACCTTTGAAGCTATGGTAACTGCTAAATCCTGATTTTCCTGCCGGAGTCTATGCCCAGACTGAAAGATTTTAACACTGTATGAAATCATTCCTGTGTAATAGAATATGATAGGGAAAGCAAACCAAGTAATAGGGTAGCAGAACATTACTGATGAATCCAGTTTGTGTCATCAACTCGCACCACAACAGTGTAATTGTAGTGCGAGTTGATGGCACAAATTGGATACATCAGCAATGTGCTGATACCCTATTATACTGTATATGATAGATATATAACGGGAACAACACGACATACACCGGGATTTCTCACACGTCACCAGCTCATGCCACAACAAACACCACATTGCACTATATCGCCAACTCAGGCTATCGGTCACCGAGCAAGCCACCACCGACATCGGTAATCCTCCTCCTCCTCCTCCTCTCTTCAACTTTAATTGACAATTTCCCAAAACGTTTGCAGAAGAAGAGCAAATAAAATCTATTGTTGGTTTTGCTCACTGACAAATGCGCCGGTCGCCTCTCTCCGCCAATAAAGCTCCGATAAACGGCGGAAATTTAAAACAATGAATATATTGGTGAAAATTGAGAGAGAGAGAGAGAGAGAGAGAGAGAGAGAGAGAGAGAGAGAGAGAGAGAGAGAGAGAGAGAGAGAGAGAGAGAGAGAGAGAGAGAGAGAGAGAATGAGAATGAGAATGAGAATTTACAAAAGTCAAAGAAAACGCTTGTGGACGATCATTTATAAAACAAAAACAAAATCAACCAATGAGTGAACAAATGCACTCAAAACTCACAACAACATATCTTGCTCAACTCATTCATCTTTAAAATAAATATAATCCCCAGGGCTTGGCAGTGCCTTTATATTTAGCTCCAAGACGAATGAAAGTACAACAACAGACTTCATTCAAAGTGACGCACTGACAGACACAAACAACGCATCGAGGGAGAGACTAGCAGTAAAAACTAAACACACAGACAGGTGGCGCGTTTATCACTGGAGTAACAGACAAACTTTCACAGACAGACAGCCAGTCTGTCAAGGATACACACACACACACACACACGTGCAACTGAGTAAAACTACAACTATGTTAGTGCAGCCACAATCTAATTAATAAACACACACCTGAGTACAAACCCAACCAGGAAACTACCATCACAACTAGGCGGGCACACGCGCGCGCACACACACACACACACACACACACACACACACACACACACACACACACACAGATGACGTGAAGTTGATGAGAAGAATTCACTCGATCGAAGACCAGGCAGAACTACAAAGGGATCTGGACAGGCTGCAGACCTGGTCCAGCAATTGGCTCCTGGAGTTCAATCCCACCAAGTGCAAAGTCATGAAGATTGGGGAAGGGCAAAGAAGGCCGCAGACGGAGTACAGTCTAGGGGGTCAGAGACTACAAACCTCACTCAAGGAAAAAGATCTTGGGGTGAGTATAACACCAGGCACATCTCCTGAAGCGCACATCAACCAAATAACTGCTGCAGCATATGGGCGCCTAGCAAACCTCAGAACAGCATTCCGACATCTTAATAAGGAATCATTCAGGACCCTGTACACCGTGTACGTTAGGCCCATATTGGAGTATGCGGCACCAGTTTGGAACCCACACCTAGCCAAGCACGTGAAGAAACTAGAGAAAGTGCAAAGGTTTGCAACAAGACTAGTCCCAGAGCTAAGAGGTATGTCCTACGAGGAGAGGTTAAGGGAAATCAGCCTGACGACACTGGAGGACAGGAGAGATAGGGGGGACATGATAACGACATACAAAATACTGAGAGGAATTGACAAGGTGGACAAAGACAGGATGTTCCAGAGATTGGACACAGTAACAAGGGGACACAGTTGGAAGCTGAAGACACAGATGAATCACAGGGATGTTAGGAAGTATTTCTTCAGCCACAGAGTAGTCAGTAAGTGGAATAGTTTGGGAAGCGATGTAGTGGAGGCAGGATCCATACATAGCTTTAAGCAGAGGTATGATAAAGCTCACGGCTCAGGGAGAGTGACCTAGTAGCGATCAGTGAAGAGGCGGGGCCAGGAGCTCGGACTCGACCCCCGCAACCTCAACTAGGTGAGTACACACACACACTACACCAGGAGCTCGGACTCGACCCCCGCAACCTCAACTAGGTGAGTACACACACAGGTATGATGAAGCTCACGGTTCAGGGAGAGTGACCTAGTAGCGATCAGTGAAGAGACGGGGACAGGAGCTCGGACTCGACCCCTGCAACCTCAACTAGGTGAGTACACGCACGCACTAAATGAATACACCAGGACCATGCGGGAGCCAGAGAAGCAATTTCCAAATGACATAACAGCAATAGAAAAAACAGAGCCAAAGCTACTCCAGCTCCATGTTCGAAGGGAAATAACAATGTTCTATTGTTAACGTCAACATACTGTGTGTTCTATTGTTAATATCAATACACTATGTGTTCTACTTTAAATATTAACACACTGTGTGTTCTGCTTTAAATATTAACACACTGTCTTCTATAATCAATATTAAAACTGTCTTCCACTGTCAATATTACCAGTGTTTGTGATCCCACTGTCAATATTACCAGTGTTTGTGATCCCACTGTCAATATTACCAGTGTTTGTGATCCCACTGCCAATATTACCAGTGTTTGTGATCCCACTGTCAATATTACCAGTGTTTGTGATCCCACTGCCAATATTACCAGTGTTTGTGATCCCACTGTCAATGTTACCAGTGTTTGTGATCCCACTGTCAATGTTACCAGCGTGTGTGTGATCCCACTGTCAATATTAACATCGACTCCCTGATCATATCTTCCATTAGATACACTAGAGTATGAGCAATGCTCCACATGAGTGAGAGAGAGAGAAACATATAGAGAGACAGAGGAGGGGCTTATTTTACCTTGCATTCAAAAAATTCTCTTTGCAGTATCACAGATACAATCCATTCAAGAGCATCAAGATCGATTCATTGCTGAAATTATGTGCTAAATACACCCCCCCCCCCTGCCGGCAAATGAACGCAGTTGTTACTTAATCCTCTTAGTACAGCTATCTGGTAAATGCATATCAACAGCAATAAAAAAGGTTTGAATAAATTTTCTTAGGAAAGGCATTACCTGGGACCTCTCTGAGTGGGGTGAAAGCACTTACAGTGAGATCCTGAGGGTTTCCAGGTCCACTTGGTAACTACTGAACAATGACCAGGTAGAGCAGAGGTCGGGGAATTGGGGTAAATTAAGCAAATGGGGTAAAAATGAATCTCAGGGGTAATGAAGGGACAATAAACAAAATTATTACACAATAATTTATTTAATAAGCGGGGCAAATTATGAAAGTTACATTTTTTCAAACAAATAATTTTGAGTTTAACAAAATTAAAACTCTAATTAGTAGGGACCATTCCTTAAGTTGGTAATAATGTAAACCGGGTAAGAATTCCAGCAGCTGGCAACACAGCGCGTGTCAGCTTTGACTCGGGAGCCGCCACGACGACTGCACCTCCCATTGTCAACACCTATCTGTTAGCCTAGTCCCCCATCTTACTATGAATAACTGTCTCTGCTCACAGTCAACAGAAGTACGTACATTGTTTATGTTAGTTGATTTATGACTTTCGACGATCAAGGTGAGGTAGTGTTTTGTGATAGTCATAATAATTAGTAGTGAACAATGTTAATAATTATATTTATTTTTATTAGAATTTATGATTCCATTTATAGGTGTTTGAAAGTCCTCGTAGAATAATACAAATGTTTGCCGGTTTTCTATTAATTTTATATTCTATTCTATTTTTCGTGATTTCTTTTTCGTATGTCTTTATGAGCAACGTTAAAGTTATGTAATATGCTAAAATCACATTATCCATCTGTTTTTCAATCATTTTTACTTTTACCCTTCAGATGGCATCAAATAAGAAAAGGACATAACCAGAAAGAGTTCTTCAATCATGGCTTCACAGAAATAGAATGTTAGTGTTCTTTGTGTTTTCCGGATTCTGTGGACTTTCTAGAGGGTAATTTCCCTGTACACAAATTTTTATGGTAATACCCAAACCCAAAAAAGTTCGCCGACCTCTGAGGTAGACAGATCAGAACCTGGGATCCTGAGGGTTTTCATGACAGCTTGCTAATTTCTGAACAATGACCAGGTAAATAGGTCATAACCTAAGATTTCCTTTGGCTTTCCAAATTCAGTCCACAGCAATGATTTCCTGCCTCACTATATCGTGAGAAAGTGAATTTAAATGTTAAAATACTTGCTGAGTTCAAAGAGGGGTTCAAACCTAGAGACTAACCCCGCATGTACTGTACAATTCTAATTCACAGTGTCTCTACCTTCCTGCAAAAGCTTTCACTGAGCGGAAACAACATGAAGGAATAACATAGGAAATTTCTCAAACCATTTTTTCACATCGGATGCTATACGCAACCTTTAGTTATAAAGATGGATTTCTTTACTAGTTTGGTCATTCATTCTCTCTCATGTGTGTTAGTGTGTGTGTGTGTGTGTGTGTGTGTGTGTGTCGAGAGGGTTCGTGGAGATGTGATGATTGGAGTTAAACACAGTCGTTAGATGGTAACACATAGTAGCAGAGTGTGAGAGGGGAGCCCAGACTGCTTGTGTTGCCTGTCGTAGACCTAAGCGCGGAGTGACAACGAGGCCAGGAGTGCAGTGCCGTCTCATGCGACATCACGTGACGTCACACAAGCTAGTCACTGAGCCTAGTCCTGCCTCCACTACATCACTTCCCAGACTATTGCACTTCCTGACAACTCTGTGACTGAAGAAATACTTCCTAACATCCCTATGATTCATCTGAGTCTTCAACTCCAACTGTGACCCCTTGTTGCTGTGTCCCATCTCTGGAATATCCTGTCTCTGTCCACCTTGTCGATTCCTTTCAGTATTTTACATGTCGTTATCATATCCCCCCTATCTCTCCTGTCCTCCAGTGTCGTCCGGTCAATTTCCCTTAACCTCTCCTAGTAGGACATGCTCCTCAGCTCCAGGACTAGTCTCGTCACAAACCTTTGCACTTTCTGTAATTTCCTGGCGTGCTTGGTCAGGTGTGGGTTCGAAATTGGTGCTGCATACTCCAATATGAGCTTGACATACACGGGTCACAGGATCCCGAACGATTCCTTACTGAGGAGTTGGAATGCTATTTTTAGGTTTGCTAGGCGCCCATATGCTGCAGCAGTTATTTGGTTGATTTGTGCCTCAGGAGATGTGCTTGGTATTATGCTCACCCCAAGATCCTTTTCCTTGAGTGAGGTTTGTAGTCTCTGGCCCTCTAGACTGTACTCCGTCTGTGGTTTTCTTTGCCCTTCCCCAATCTTCATGACTTTGCACTTGGTGAGGTTGAACTCCAGGAGCCAATTGCCGGACCAGGCCTGCAGCCTTTCCAGATCCTTTTGTAGTTCTGGCTGGTCCTCGTCCGATTGAATTCTTCTCATCAACTTCACATCATCTGCAAACAGGGACACTTCTGAGTCTATTCCTTCCGTCATGTCATTCACATATACCAAAAACAGCACCGGTCCTAGGAGTGACCCCTGTGGAACCCCGCTCGTCACAGGCGCCCACTCTGACACCTCGTCAAGTACTATGACTCGCTGATGTCTTCTCGACAGGTATTCCTGATCCATTGCAGTACCTTCCCTGTTATACCTGTCTGGTCCTCAAGCTTTTGTGTGGAAATGTTTCAAAAGCCTTCTTGCAGTCCAAGAGAACGCATTCTACTCACCCCTCTCTCTCTTGTCTTACTACTGTTACCCTGTCATAGGACTCCAGTAGGTTTGTGACACAGGATTTACCAGCCTTGAAACCGTGCTGATTGTCGTTGATAAGCTCATTCCTTTCTAGGTGCTCCACCACTCTTCTAAAAATCTTCTCCATGATTTTGCATTCTATGCATGTCAGTGACACTGGTCTGTAGTTTAATGCTTCGTGTCTGTCTCCTTTTTTAAAAATTGGGACTACATTTGCTGTCTTCCATACCTCAGGTAGTCGCCCTGTTTCGATAGATGTGTTGAAGATTGTTGTTAGTGGTACACACAGCGCCTCTGCTCCCTCTCTCAGGACCCATGGAGAGATGTTATCCGGCCCCATCGCCTTTGAGGTATCTAGCTCGCTTTGTAACCTCCTCACCTCTTCCTCGGCTGTAAGCATTGTGTCCAACACTTGATGGTGTACCCCACATCTGTCTTTCTGAAGTTCCTTCTGTCTCTGTGAATACTTCTTGAATCTCATGTTGAGCTCCTCACACACTTCTCGGTCGTTTCTTGTGATCTCCTCTCCTTCCTTCCTCAGCTTGATTACTTGGTCCTTGACTATTGTTTTCCTCCTGATGTGGCTGTACAACAGCTTTGGGTCAGATTTGGCTTTCGCTGCTATGCCATTTACGTATTGCCGTTGGGTCTCCCTTCTTATCTGTGCATATTCGTTTCTTGGCTCTACGACTGCTCTCCTTATTCTCCTGGGTCCTTTGCCTTCTATATTTCTTCCATTCCCTATCACACTTGGTTTTAGCCTCTCTACACCTTTAAGTGAACTAAGGGCTCGTCCTACCCTTGGGTACAATCCTTTTCTTTGCTTCCTTGCATATTGCTTTCACATATTCCATCATCTCATTTCCTAATCTCCCTGCCAGTTCTCTGTCCCACTGAACCTCGTGCAGGAAATTCCTCATGCCTATGTAGTCCCCTTTCTTGTTGTTCGGCTTCATACGTCCTGCCCTTCCTGCTTCCATCGACACTTGCAACTCTACTATGTATTCGAAGCTCAAAACTACGTAATCACTAGCCCCGAGGGGTCTTTCATATGTAATGTCCTTAATATCTGCACTACTCAAGGTGAATACCAGGTCCCGTCTTGCTGGTTCATCCTCTCTTGTTGGTACTCTCTCTTTATGTAGTCTCTTGCTTCTTCCCTGTTTCTTCTCTCCAGTTCCTCAAAAGCCCATTGTTTTTTGATGAGCAGTGCCACTCCTGCTCCCCCTCTGTTCCCTCTGTCTTTCCTCAGGATCTGGTATCCAGTAATGTTTATAACACGAGGTAAAAATGTGGACTGAGACGAAACACAAAGCAAAAATGAGAGCTTAAGAAGTGATTTGAGCGGAAAGTGATGGTATTCTCTTAAGTCAGGAAAATGTCTGGTGACGTAGTTCTCAGTCATACGAAGACCTGATCAGTGGCTATGCTTATTTAATTAATGTAAATTAAATGACTCGAGAAATCAAAGTAACATGATTGTACACAGTTCACGGATAAAGTGGGATTCAACCCGCAGCGAGCCACAGCCTACTACTCGCCATTATGTGAATCCCCACACGTTTCCTGAGTAACTTATGTAAATTAACTATAGCTAATTAAAATAAAATAGCATTTGAATCTCAACTGGAGAACGTCAAAAAATTAACGTTGTAAAATGAGAATACATTGCATGCTGGGTATTCATCACTGATATACCTGTGACTGGTTTTGAGAGTTTTCTATCCTCGCACACCGGCCTGGAACCAGTCTTCTTTGTTGACTCCCTGTTTAACCAGGATGTTGCTGTTGGCGGTAGGCTGGCCCACAGCCTTGTTCATCTAGCACTTCAAGGAGGTAGTGGTCAAGGCTCGCGTTGAAGACTTCTACACTGGTTACGGCAATATTCTGATATTTGATGGTAGTGGGTTAAAGAGGCTTGGGCCACAGATGTTGACAGTGTTCTCTGAGTACGCTCATAGAAACCCTAGGTTTATTTTATACTTCTCCCATTTCTCCAGTACACTTAACGACCTGGCCTCCAATATTATCAAATATCTGTATCTTCTCTGCTCCATGAAATACATTCCAAATATTTTCAGACGTTCCCAGTAGCTTAAATACTTTAATGGCTACGTGCAGACAGTAAACAATTTGTGCATATTTTCTATCTTTGATGTGTCCTGCCTTGAACCAAGCCGACAATGTTAAATAATATTATATACTTGATAGTATTACTGATTTGAACAGGCGCCACTGGCGTTGAAAAACAAGATTACATACGTCCTATTTTTTTTTAGGTATATACGCTGAAGTATACATTATATACATTACTGATCCCAGAAACAGGACTGAAAAACGGTGGTGTTATGGTGGGGATTGTGCTTTTTTAATATCTAACAAAACTAGGTATACCTGCTGTCCACGGCTACCCAATTCTATATGATAGTTATATTATGGGAGCTAGAGTCTGGTTATGTTCCCCTGCCATATTCCATTAAATAAAATGGGTTCCACCTACTTGGAGTCTATATGGAGGGTGTTCTGGGGGTCAACACCCCCGCTGCCCTATGACCAGGCCACGGTACGAACCTCAGCCTGGCTGGTCGGTTACTGATTTAGGTATCTGTCCACCTACCTCTTGAAGACAGCTAGCGACCTACTGGTAATCCCCTTATGTATGATGTGAGGCAGTTGAGCAGTCTTGGGTCCCTGACACTTATTGTGTTACCTCGGAGTATACTCACCGCACCTCTGCTTTTCACTGGGTGGATGTTGCACTGCCTGCCGAGTCTTTTGTTTTCGAAGGGAGGGATTTGTGCGTGCAGATTTGGTACTAGTCCCTCTAGGATTTTCCAGGTGTAAATTATGATGTATCTTTCTCACCTGCGTTACATGGAGTACAGATCAAGGGACTTCAAACGGGGCTTAACTGTACTTAACTGTACTGACTTAAAGAGGATCAACAGTGGCTTGTTATACCTTGTTTTGAAGGTTCTCGTTATCCATTATACCATTTTCCTAGATGTGATAATGACATTGCCAAGATCTTTGAAAGTGAGATTCTCTGACATTAACCCTTCCAAGTCTTTCACATTAATTTTCCACTGCACATATGTATTGGAATCTGTCAACCTAAGATGGAAGTATATTACTGATGGTATAAAATGCCAAGAAGCAGAGGAATAAGACACCTGTGCAACATTTGGGTATCTTTATTACCGAAACGTATAGTTTGCACAACAGGCTTCGGCAGGGTGATGAAATCGTCAAACATTCTGCTATCAGTCTGTATTTATGAGAGTTTAAATGATTTCTTATCCGCAAAGCTTGAGTTACCATTAATTAAAAATTATCATTTCTTAGGATGTACTATCCCAAATAGAAAGGAAATGGCATTTATCACAAATTATAAGAAGTACTGGGAGAGACGCAAGGGTGAATAAAGTTACATGATAATTTACTCCACACATGTGAAACTGTTTTAAAGAATGTGGTGGCAGTTGTGGTGAGAGGGCGAGTGAGGGTGGGAGTGGTTGTGGTGAGATGGAGTGATGGTGGTGGTGGTGAGATGATGGTTCAATAGTGGTAGTGGTGAGATGATGGTTCAATAGTGGTAGTGGTGAGATGATGGATTAATAGTGGTAGTGGTGAGATGGTGGATTAATAGTGGTAGTGGTGATGAGAAACAAGCTTTACAACCTAGACCACCCCCACAATCCCGCTTTCTCCTCCACACCAATAACATCAGCTTATGCTGATTCACTAAAGTTCCTGGTAAGGAATGGCAATATAAACACAAATGCAGTATAATGTGATCCTTTATTGACTACGTTTCGCCCACACAGTGGGCTTTTTCAAGTCACAAACAGAACTACCTGGGGTGGAAGGAACGCGAGTATTTATAGTCCGGCTGAGGTCAGGTGAAGAATGCTGCATCTGATGATGTACCGAGTTGGGTTGTAGAGTCTAAAAACTTGGGTAGCTTGGAAAGGAGACTGGACAAGTTTGTGAGCAGACCTTCTACAGTGTTCTTATGTGGGATAGCGATGAAGAAGTTTCTTGGCAAGTGGTTCAGCTATGTTATAGAAGCCACTATTCTGGTTGAAGTTGTCGGATATAGAAATAAGTGATGATTCCAGGATTCTTCGGTATTGAGTGTTGTCTTCTGTGGCGATAAGTCTTGAGTTTCTGTAGTTTATCAAGTGGTTGTGTGAATTACGGTGTTGTACGCAGGCATTCCTTGTGTCGTCAGACCTGCTTGCGTATTGGTGTTCTGAAATACGTGTTTGGAGGTCCCTTGATGTTTCGCCCACGTATAACTTGTTGCAGTCATTACAAGGGATTATGTATACCCCTGCAGAGGATGGAGGCTTGTCCTGCCTACTACTGGTGATGTCCTTGATGGTCGTGGTTGTGGAGGTAGATACTTGGAATGATGTTTTGGCAAAGATGTTGGAAACATGTTTGGCAATGGAGTTGGTGGGAAGGACTATGTATCTCTTCTCGGCAGTGTCTTCTCTGGGTGTGTTGAAGATGTTTAGTGCTCGCCGTCTGCAGTCTCTGATGAAGTGACGAGGATAGTGGAGTTTGGAAAATACCTGTTCAATTATAGTGCATTCTTCCTCAAGGAACTCGTTGCTGCAGATTCTGAGTGCACGCAGGAAGAAGCCTATAATTACACCACGTTTGGTTTTGGTGTCGTGGTGAGAGTAGAAGTGGAGAAGACGTTTTGGTTGGTGGGTTTTCGATCCGGTCAGCTTTGCAGAGTAGAACATCAAGGAAAGGAAGAGTGTTGTCACAAGTTATACAACCTGACGACACAAGGAATGCCTGCGTACAACACCGATAAACTACAGAAACTCAAGACTTATCGCCACAGAAGACAACACTCAATACCGAAGAATCCTGGAATCATCACTTATTTCTATATCCGACAACTTCAACCAGAATAGTGGCTTCTATAACATAGCTGAACCACTTGCCAAGAAACTTCTTCATCGCTATCCCACATAAGAACACTGTAGAAGGTCTGCTCACAAACTTGTCCAGTCTCCTTTCCAAGCTACCCAAGTTTTTAGACTCTACAACCCAACTCGGTACATCATCAGATGCAGCATTCTTCACCTGACCTCAGCCGGACTATAAATACTCGCGTTCCTTCCACCCCAGGTAGTTCTGTTTGTGACTTGAAAAAGCCCACTGTGTGGGCGAAACGTAGTCAATAAAGGATCACATTATACTGCATTTGTGTTTATATTGCCAGGGGGGTTGTATGTCCGAGTCGCTTGAGGCATTAAAACGATTAAGTCTGAAGTAACAGAGTATACAGAGGGGCATGGAAAATTAACTTTAGGTGTGATATACCAAATTTAGATTTATGGGAGGAAATTGTTAGGGCCACAAGGCACGATAATGTAGTAATTCAGGAGACTTTAACTTTAGTCATATTGGGAATTTCTTAACTGGGAATTTAGAATCATACGACTTCTTAGAAGTAGTTCAGGATTGTTTTTTGAAGCAGTTTGTGACAGAACCTACAAGGGGTAATAACCTGCTTGACTTAGTTCTGGCAAACAATGAATCCCTTGTTAATAATTTAGAAGTTTCAGAGGAACTGGGTGCTAGCGACCACAAATCAATTACATTTAGAATTGAATGGAAGTATGATAGTAGGGATAACTCAGTAACAGTCCCAGATTTTCGCTTAGCAGATTACGATGGGCTTAGAGAACACTTATCATCTGTTGACAGTTTTCTGAACACAATACATGCTGCTCAAAGAACGTTTATCCCTTATAAAGAAATTAGATCAAATAGAAATGACCCAAAATGGATGAATAATAGGCTGAAATATCTACTAGGGCATAAGAAAGGAATTTATAGGCGTATCAAAAGAGGCGAGGGTCATCTTATGAATCAGTATATTGACATTAAGAGGGACATTAAAAAGGGGATAAGAAAAGCTAAAAGGGACTATGAAATTAAAGTTGCTAGGGATTCTAAAACTAACCCAAAAAGTTTTTTACAGGTATATAGAACAAAAGTCAGAGATAAGATAGGTCCCCTTAAAAATAACTATGGGCATCTTACTGACAAAGAGAATGAAATGTGCTCGATTTTAAATAATTATTTTCTCTCGGTTTTTACACAGGAAGACACTAATAATATTCCGGTAATTAATTTTTATAGTGGGCCAGAAGAAGATAAATTATGTAACATCACAGTCACTAGTGAAATGGTTGTGAAGCAGATAGACCGACTGAAGCAAAATAAGTCACCGGGTCCTGATGAGGTTTTTTCAAGGGTTCTAAAGGAATGCAAAATGGAAGTCTGTGAACCATTAACTAATATTTTTAATTTATCTCTTCAAACAGGTGTAGTGTCTGATATGTGGAAGATGGCTAATGTAATTCCTATTTTTAAAACAGGGGACAAGTCGTTACCGTCAAATTACCGCCCAATAAGCCTGACCTCAATTGTAGGCAAATTACTAGAGTCAATTATAGCTCAGATTATAAGAAGCCATCTCGATAAGCATAGCTTGATTAATGATACTCAGCATGGATTCACAAGAGGCCGGTCTTGTCTAACTAATTTATTAACTTTCTTCAGTAAAGCTTTTGAGGCTGTTGACCACGATAAAGAATTTGATATTGTTTACTTAGATTTTAGTAAGGCATTTGATAGAGTTCCGCACCAAAGACTGTTGAAGAAAGTAGCAGCTCATGGCATTGGGGGAAGGGTGCTCTCGTGGATCGAATCATGGCTCACAGACAGGAAGCAGAGAGTGTCCATAAATGGGGTTAAATCCGAGTGGGGATCAGTAACAAGTGGCGTTCCACAGGGATCAGTCTTGGGCCCGTTGTTGTTTATAATATATATCAATGATCTTGATGAAGGAATTACTAGTGATATGAGCAAATTCGCCGATGACACGAAGATAGGTAGGATAATTGATTCAAACGTAGATGTTAGGGAACTTCAGGAGGATTTAGACAAACTCTACTCTTGGTCAGAAAAGTGGCAGATGCAGTTCAATGTAGATAAATGCAAGGTTCTGAAGCTCGGGAGTGTCCATAACCCTAGCACTTATAAGTTAAATAATGTAGAACTTAGCCATACAGATTGCGAAAAGGACTTGGGGGTTATGGTAAGCAGCAACCTTAAACCAAGACAGCAATGCCTAAGCGTACGTAATAAGGCAAATAGATTACTGGGATTTATATCAAGAAGTGTAAGCAACAGAAGTCCAGAGGTCATACTGCAGCTTTATACATCATTAGTAAGGCCTCACCTAGATTATGCAGCTCAATTCTGGTCTCCATATTACAGAATGGACATAAATTCGTTAGAAAACATTCAGCGTAGGATGACTAAATTAATACATAGCATTAGAAATCTTCCTTATGAAGAAAGATTGAAGACTCTTAAGTTACATTCACTTGTTAGACGAAGAATGAGGGGAGACCTGATCGAAGTGTATAAGTGGAAGATAGGTATTAATAAAGGGGATATTAACAAGGTCTTGAGGATATCTCTCCAAGAGAGAACCCGCAGTAATGGATTTAAATTAGATAAGTTTAGATTTAGAAAGGACATAGGAAAGTATTGGTTTGGAAATAGGGTAGTAGATGAGTGGAACAGTCTACCTAGTTGGGTTATTGAGGCTAGGACTTTGGGTAGTTTCAAATTTAGGTTGGATAAATACATGAGTGGGATGGGTTGGATTTGAGTGGGACTTGCACATCAGAGCTTATTTCTTGGGTAGCATTGAAAATTGGGTTGGTCAAATGTTTGTTAGTGGGATGAATTGTAAAGGACCTGCCTAGTATGGGCCAACAGGCCTGCTGCAGTGTTCCTCCTTTCAGTGGTGACGTGTACTTAGCTCAGTGGTGACGTGTACTTAGCTCAGTGGTGACGTGTACTTAGCTCTGTGAAGACCTGTTTGTGTGCTCTCTGTGAATCTGAACCAGGATGCCCTCTCTTGAGCAGCTTTACCAGCAGCTGAGAGAAGAACTCAGAGTTGCTAAACTGGAGATACGGCGATTAACGGAGGAGAACAAGAGGATTCGTAGTAATCCTCCTGTTGTGAGTCCCCAGGTTAAGAGGGGAGCTTGGTCAGTGGCCGGGCAACATGGAACCAAGCTGAAGATTAAGAAAACGGTTGGAGAGGCAGAAACAACGAGAAACCAGAAGACTGCCGTGGAAACTTCCAACTCATTCTCGGTGCTACCTGACGAATGTGAGTGTTCTACTGGGAATGCCACAACGAGCACCAAGGAAGCATTGGCAGACGTGAGTGAGACATCCCTAGAAACCCCAACGAAGACCATCGAGAACGTCATGACGAATTCTACAAGTGGTGTAATGCTACCTGGCGAATGTGAGTCGACTACTCGGAGCATCACTACGGACGACGCCAAGGAAGGTAAAAACATTGTTGTTGTTGGGGATAGCCAGATTAGGTACATGGATAGGGCATTCTGTTTGAAGGATAGGAGTAGGAGGCAGAGAGTGTGTTTTCCTGGGGCTGGGATGAAGGATATTGTTAGCCGTCTGGATGACATCATGAGAGGTAATGGGAGCAATCCTATTATCTGTCTCAGTGCTGGAGGCAACGATGTTGGCAGACGTAGGAGTGAGGACCTGATTAGCAGGTATAGGTCAGCAATAGAGATAATTAGGAAGAAGGGTGGGAAACCTGTCATATGTGGCATTTTGCCAAGGAGAGGAGTTGGAAATGAATGGTTGTCCAGAGCAATTGGTGTCAATTGCTGGCTGGACAAATACTGTAAGGAAAATGCGGTAACATTCATTGACAACTGGGACCTCTTCTATGGCAGAAATGACATGTATGCCAGGGATGGGGTTCACTTGTCTAGGTGTGGGGTGGGAGCACTGGCCAACGCAGTGGAGGGAGCTGTTAGGTCTTTAAACTAGGAATAGTTAGTGGTATGGGTTTAGCGGGAAAACTGTGAAGTCTCAGGGTAGTAATATGAGTACTAGGAGAACTAGTAATAGGCAAAATGAGGTGGATATTGGAAAGCCAGTGGCACTAATTGACAAGGACAGTAATAGGTTTAGTGGAATAACAGAAAGGAGCAGGAAGGGTAAAGAGAGAGGAGGGTCCTTAAGTATTTATTACACAAATAGTCGCAGTGCTAGGAATAAGATGGACGAGTTGAGACTAGTTGCTAGTGCAGGTAACATAGATGTATTTGCCATTACTGAGACGTGGTTTAATTCAAAAAGTCGGGACATGCCTGCAGAATGTCACATTCAGGGTTTTAAATTGTTCCAAGTAGATAGAAGTATCGGGAAGGGGGGTGGGGTGGCATTGTATGTCCGAGATCGCTTGAACTGTTGCATAAAAACGGGTATTAAGTCTGAAGTAACACATACAGAGTCTGTTTGGATAGAATTTTCAGAGGGGCATGAAAAATTAATTTTAGGTGTGATATACCGTCCCCCAAATTTAGATAGGGACCAGGGGAGACTACTATGGGAGGAAATTGTTAGGGCCACAAGGCACGATAATGTAGTAATTCTAGGAGACTTTAACTTTAGTCATATTGATTGGAATTTCTTGACTGGGAATTTAGAATCATACGACTTCTTAGAAGTAGTTCAGGATTGTTTTTTGAAGCAGTTTGTGACAGAACCTACAAGGGGTAATAACCTGCTTGACTTAGTTCTGGCAAACAATGAATCCCTTGTTAATAATTTAGAAGTTTCAGAGGAACTGGGTGCTAGCGACCACAAATCAATTACATTTAGAATTGAATGGAAGTATGATAGTAGGGATAACTCAGTAACAGTCCCAGATTTTCGCTTAGCAGATTACGATGGGCTTAGAGAACACTTATCATCTGTTGACTGGGGTAACGAAGAGAGCTATCAATATGACAGTTTTCTGAACACAATACATGCTGCTCAAAGAACGTTTATCCCTTATAAAGAAATTAGATCAAATAGAAATGACCCAAAATGGATGAATAATAGGCTGAAATATCTACTAGGGCATAAGAAAGGAATTTATAGGCGTATCAAAAGAGGCGAGGGTCATCTTATGAATCAGTATATTGACATTAAGAGGGACATTAAAAAGGGGATAAGAAAAGCTAAAAGGGACTATGAAATTAAAGTTGCTAGGGATTCTAAAACTAACCCAAAAAGTTTTTTCCAGGTATATAGAACAAAAGTCAGAGATAAGATAGGTCCCCTTAAAAATAACTATGGGCATCTTACTGACAAAGAGAATGAAATGTGCTCGATTTTAAATAATTATTTTCTCTCGGTTTTTACACAGGAAGACACTAATAATATTCCGGTAATTAATTTTTATAGTGGGCCAGAAGAAGATAAATTATGTAACATCACAGTCACTAGTGAAATGGTTGTGAAGCAGATAGACCGACTGAAGCAAAATAAGTCACCGGGTCCTGATGAGGTTTTTTCAAGGGTTCTAAAGGAATGCAAAATGGAAGTCTGTGAACCATTAACTAATATTTTTAATTTATCTCTTCAAACAGGTGTAGTGTCTGATATGTGGAAGATGGCTAATGTAATTCCTATTTTTAAAACAGGGGACAAGTCGTTACCGTCAAATTACCGCCCAATAAGCCTGACCTCAATTGTAGGCAAATTACTAGAGTCAATTATAGCTGAGATTATAAGAAGCCATCTCGATAAGCATAGCTTGATTAATGATACTCAGCATGGATTCACAAGAGGCCGGTCTTGTCTAACTAATTTATTAACTTTCTTCAGTAAAGCTTTTGAGGCTGTTGACCACGATAAAGAATTTGATATTATTTACTTAGATTTTAGTAAGGCATTTGATAGAGTTCCGCACCAAAGACTGTTGAAGAAAGTAGCAGCTCATGGCATTGGGGGAAGGGTGCTCTCGTGGATCGAATCATGGCTCACAGACAGGAAGCAGAGAGTGTCCATAAATGGGGTTAAATCCGAGTGGGGATCAGTAACAAGTGGCGTTCCACAGGGATCAGTCTTGGGCCCGTTGTTGTTTATAATATATATCAATGATCTTGATGAAGGAATTACTAGTGATATGAGCAAATTCGCCGATGACACGAAGATAGGTAGGATAATTGATTCAAACGTAGATGTTAGGGAACTTCAGGAGGATTTAGACAAACTCTACTCTTGGTCAGAAAAGTGGCAGATGCAGTTCAATGTAGATAAATGCAAGGTTCTGAAGCTCGGGAGTGTCCATAACCCTAGCACTTATAAGTTAAATAATGTAGAACTTAGCCATACAGATTGCGAAAAGGACTTGGGGGTTATGGTAAGCAGCAACCTTAAACCAAGACAGCAATGCCTAAGCGTACGTAATAAGGCAAATAGATTACTGGGATTTATATCAAGAAGTGTAAGCAACAGAAGTCCAGAGGTCATACTGCAGCTTTATACATCATTAGTAAGGCCTCACCTAGATTATGCAGCTCAATTCTGGTCTCCATATTACAGAATGGACATAAATTCGTTAGAAAACATTCAGCGTAGGATGACTAAATTAATACATAGCATTAGAAATCTTCCTTATGAAGAAAGATTGAAGACTCTTAAGTTACATTCACTTGTTAGACGAAGAATGAGGGGAGACCTGATCGAAGTGTATAAGTGGAAGATAGGTATTAATAAAGGGGATATTAACAAGGTCTTGAGGATATCTCTCCAAGAGAGAACCCGCAGTAATGGATTTAAATTAGATAAGTTTAGATTTAGAAAGGACATAGGAAAGTATTGGTTTGGAAATAGGGTAGTTGATGAGTGGAACAGTCTACCTAGTTGGGTTATTGAGGCTAGGACTTTGGGTAGTTTCAAATTTAGGTTGGATAAGTACATGAGTGGGAGGGGTTGGATTTGAGTGGGACTTGCACATCAGAGCTTATTTCTTGGGTAGCATTGAAAATTGGGTTGGTCAAATGTTTGTTAGTGGGATGAATTGTAAAGGACCTGCCTAGTATGGGCCAACAGGCCTGCTGCAGTGTTCCTCCTTTCTTATGTTCTTATGTTCTTA